>NC_054544.1:4113663-4341163 GCF_017654505.1 Polyodon spathula | reverse complement strand
GAGGGAGGCAGTGTGGTTTAGTTGTTAGAGTTGAGGGAGTGGGAGGGAGGCAGTGTGGTCTAGTGGTTAGAGCTGAGGGACTGGGAGGGAGGTCATGTGATTCAATGGTTAAGAGCTGAGAGACTGGGTGGGAGGCAGGACTGGGTGGTCTAGCACAGCAGGTAAATGTCTTTCTCTCTACCCCATGTTAATAGAGCTGTGCTTGTCTCTTGTGCAGGTTACCATGACAGCCACATTGTGATCCGGTGGTTCTGGGCAGCAGTGGAGCGGTTCAATAATGAGCAGAGGCTCCGGCTGTTGCAGGTAGGCCAGCTGGAGGAATGTGTTGAACTGCTCTGTCTTGTGATCAGAACCCAGCGATGTGCAATGTGCTTTAATATCTCTCTCCTCCCCAGTTTGTGACAGGCACCTCCAGCATCCCCTACGAGGGCTTTGCTTCTCTGCGTGGGAGCAACGGACCCAGGAGGTTCTGTGTGGAGAAGTGGGGCAAGATTACCTCGCTACCCAGGTGAGCGGGCGTGAGAGAGTGCAGAGTGATAGAGGAGCTAAACCTGATCCTCACCTGTTTGTGTTTGTCAGGAGGAAGTGGGTAAGGGCAGAGCCGGTTCAGGCTGCTGCTGAGTCTTCACAGTTTTAAGAAAGTTTAATTTCCCTTCTACTGTCACCCTGTGTGGAGTTGTAATAGAATGAAAATCAATGCAGTGTCCTCACTAAGAGTGAAATGAACATGTGTGTGTTGTCCTAGTTTAAATTCCCTCTCTCTCTTCTCTCTCTCTGTCCCTCCCTGCCTCCCTCCTCAGAGCTCACACCTGTTTTAACCGGCTGGACCTGCCTCCCTACCCCTCCTTCTCAATGCTGTATGAGAAGATGCTGACTGCGGTGGAGGAGACGAGCACCTTTGGCCTGGAGTGAGACCCTCCCCACCCCACCTCACTTCACCCTGCCTCCCTGCCACACACTGATGGGTACCTAAGGATGCCTGGAGCTCAGCAGGGACATTCAGGATGGACCTTCCTGGAGGGGCGTCTGACAGGCTTCAGTGGAGGAGGGAGCTCTGGGGAAGAGGGGGGGGGGGGATTTTGGATTAACAAAGCCTGACCTCAACTGAGGAGCATAAGCCATTCTAAGAAAATATGGGATTAGGATGCAGGATTCAGGAGATAGGGTTTTGGATTCAGAAAGGGGGATTGGAAGACTGCTGGAGGGAATTCCTGCAAAGTCGTTGCTCCCAAGACCACTGTTCAGGAAGCTTGCAATACACTCAAGAAAAGACAAGCTGGGATTGGCTAGTACTGAAGGACACTCCTCTCTCCTCAATATCAACCAACTGGGAATCAAAGAACATACACCTCCACAAATCACAGGAGAAATGAAAGAAAGAATACACATATTTCAATATTTAAAATATGTATCTTTTAAATATTAAACACACACACACACATATATATACACACACAAAAATTAGTTATGAGTAAAGCTACCCTATTGACATGGTCAGGCGTATTATGATTTAATTATTATATATATATATAATATATATATATATATAAACAAAATTTTACAAGACTGGATAATCTCTATAGCTTTGAGCTTTGACACACACATGCACACGCACACACTGGACTGCTACTTGCATATAACCCTAGTACTATTGAATGTATATCATGAAACAATCCTATGTGAATGCTATCTGAAGGAATGATTTTATTTGGCTAATACCCTTACTGCACTGTACTGTAGAGGCCCCCTCCTCTGTCTCACACTGTGCTTTGCAGGTGTGTTCGAGGGGAGCTTACTCTGAGATTGGGGTCCTGAACTGTTTACCCACCGCACTTCAGATGATCATTTTGGACTTGGACTGACTCAAGGACGATCCTTTAGGATCTTTTACGTTCATTCCAGAGCATCCTTTCTTTTCGACTTTCCTCGATGTAACAGGTCACCCTCACACGCAGCGCCTTGCTCTTTTAAACAGTGACTGGCACTGCCCAGCAGCAACCCTGGAGGACAGATCACAGGGTCACCCCCAAGACTGTGCTCTCATTGCTGCTGCTGAAAGGTCTGGCGTCTCTGCACTGGCACACTGCATTTATTGTAGCACTTAAAAAAGAATGTTATGTTAGTAAGGGGTGTCCACAGGTTAAGTGGCTGAATGTTCTATTAATAGAATGAATTGTGGGTGTGGGTGTGGGTGTGGGTGTGTGTGTCTGGGAGGGGGTGGGTACACATGTAAGAAAGTCTCTGGTGGAATCTTCTATACAGGAAATGCGCTGGACTGAAGGGCAGGGGGGAGGTGGAAAACCTGATGATAGGGTCCCATTCCTCAAGGCCACACCCCCTCTAACAAGCTTTCTACATGCTTTAAAGAACTCTGTTTCTTTCTGTGAGACTCTGTTTGTGTATGTGTGTGTGTGTAAGTGCATCCCTGCTAAAGAATTGAGGATGTTGTGTGTGTGTGTGTGTGTGTATATACACACACACACACATCAATAAAGGGAGGGCAAAAATGACAGCACTGGATTAAGGAATCATAAATTATACTATACTGTAATGCCCTCACTAACATAGTAAAGTGAACACGCATGTGTATGTATGTATGTGTGTGTTTTCTGGTCAGTGGTTTGAGTGTCTCTGTATGCCCCAAAACACTGCAACAGTCTTCATCCTCTGCCTAAACCCCAGTACTGCTGCTCTCCTCATCATCATGGCTGCTTCACTGAACAATTGAACATTTGACACTGTAAAAAATATAGTGGTAGTTTTAGACTACAGATGCTGTAGATTCTTCTACTTCAGATTCAGAGCTGTGGAACAGGAATTCTATTGGCGCCTGTGCTCTCTGCTGAAGTGAATTGGTTATGCTGTACAGTTTCCACAGGATTCTACAGCGTTTAAACCATTTGAGTGCTATTTGGGTTCAAGAATGGCTAGTAGGTCTGTACTAGGACACTGACTGGTGTGTCTGTGGTAGAATGGGATCCAGTCACAGGGTTGTACTGTGAGATTACAGGAAGGGGTGCCAAAGCTAAAACAAGGACAAACTGGAAACACACGGCCACAATTCTACTGGAGCAAAACACTGCTCTGAACTAAGAGATTTCACAACTTAAACTGCATGATGAACAAAAAAAAAAACACTGAAAGAAAACAAACATAAATGTTAGAACTCAATAGAGCATCCCGGAGTATGAGCACTAAGACTACAGTCCTGGGTCAGGGTCCACAGTCAGGGTCCTGCCCGCTGGCCTGTGTGCTCAGGGTCCACAGTCAGGGTCTTGCCCGCTGGCCTGTGTGCTCAGGGTCCACAGTCAGGGTCCTGCCCGCTGGCCTGTGTGCTCACGGTCCACAGTCAGGGTCCTGCCCGCTGGCCTGTGTGCTCAGGGTCCACAGTCAGGGTCCTGCCCGCTGGCCTGTGTGCTCAGGGTCCACAGTCAGGGTCCTTCCCGCTGGCCTGTGTGCTCACGGTCCACAGTCAGGGTCCTGCCCGCTGGCCTGTGTGCTCAGGGTCCACAGTCAGGGTCCTGCCCGCTGGCCTGTGTGCTCAGGGTCCACAGTCAGGGTCCTTCCCGCTGGCCTGTGTGCTCAGGGTCCACAGTCAGGGTCCTTCCCGCTGGCCTGTGTGCTCAGGGTCCACAGTCAGGGTCTTGCCTGCTGGCCTGTGTGCTCAGGGTCCACAGTCAGGGTCCTGCCCACTGTCCTGTGTGTTCAGGGTCCTGCCCACTGGCCTCTAGCTGTGCATGTGCAATGTTCATGTACGCTGAACAGAAGGGAGTGGGGGAACACTCACACACCATGACCCACCATGCTTACTCGAGGGATTTAGCAGTAAGCACCTGCATACTATCAATCTCCAAAATGCTTTTTTAAAAATAAGAAAATACCCAAATGCTCTATGTGTAAATATCCAAATGGTGTGTGTGTGTGTGTGTGTCTATATATATATATATATATATATATTATATATATATATATATATATATATATATATATTTTGGTATAAAACGCCGTGAGAGCTACATGGTTTCCAAACGCCTACTAACGCTTGATTGCTGAAGGTTACTGCCAACACTGGGGTCAGCCACAGCAACATGGCATGTGGAGTTATGCTACCCTCATACAAGTTTATAAAAGTGTAAAAAGCACAATCAAAGCATGGGAAAGCCCAGAAAATTTTGAAAACTATAGGAAACGCATGGGACAAGCACTGGAAAACCGCAATATTAACATGCTAAACTATTATAAGGGTAGGGAGGAGCAGAAATGTGCTTCAGGTCCTAGAAAAGTTATTCTTTGAGGGCTGTGCGGAGTTATAATAAATCCATGAAACAGTGAATCATTTATTTTAATCTGTAAAGAAATATGCTTTGAAGCCATTATTATTTATTTAGTAGCTATAGTTCCAGATTTGCTCCTGCACTATCTCTATCTACCAACTGGAGTCGCTACTGCACATTTAAGGGCGCAGAAAAACGGTAATACAGTACATGGGATCATTACATTATCAAGATGGCCCCCTGTAGTTGTATAAACTACAGTATATTATAAACCTGTAATTTTTGTTACAGTCCTCATCATACAACAGCACATTTGAAATTGAGTGCAATCTAGTTTGGTCTGGAAGGGGATGACACGGTACCTCAGTGTATCCCAGTGTTGGTCAGTATGCTGTTACGTTCAAGCATGAATATTCACACAAAGCTCACTGTCGCCCCCTGGTTTTTGTTTACTTGTGTGGACATTAACCACTTCACTGCTGGAGAAAAGCATGCAGGGGGACTGTCTCCTCAATTCCAGCTGGAGGAGGGTTCAATGACACAGGTTGTGGTTTATGTGTAGTAAGGCATCTTTGATTCAGCCTGGGGTCTTGTGCTAGCCCCCCCTCTCTTTATAGTAAATAATCATTTTTTTAATATGAACTCTGATTTGAAATCCTTTGTTCTGGGTTGCTTTAGCACTGGGATAGAGATGTCACTGGTGTCAGATAGCCATACTATGCAAAGCTATTTCTCAATGACACAGCTTGATTGTAAAAGAACAAAGACTTTGTTTTATTAACTTGTTGGTTGCCAGCTCTGTAGGAGGTGGTGGTGAATCGCCTGGAGGGGGCAAGGGGGGGGCGTTTCACATCACTGATATTTTTTGTTGCCCCACGTAGTTGAATAATTCATTTTGGCAGGGGGGGTTAAACCACTCTGTATGGGTTGTGGCAGCTGCTGTATTGACTGTTCTATAGCCAGCACTGCACCTGAGTCAATGAGCAGGCATGAGCTGGTTCAGGACTCAGGGTTGACCCCCCCCCATCTCATTGTGCTCCTTTAAAGAATATTGTAACTGTCATGTCCAGGCTACAGTGAGGTTTGTATTCATGTTGCTATTACTCTGCTCGCCGGACAATTTATTTGCACCCTAGAGAACAACATGACTGAATTAATTTGAATTCATAAGCAATATGTTAGTGGCCTGGGTGTACAGAGCAGGCCCACTAATAAAATCACCTTTTCTACTGTCAGAGCCACAGCTGTCTTTGTGATCCTTATTCTTCTGATTGACTTCTGTTTTAATGGGTCTCAGAATGGGCACTAGTTCCTGAGAGGATCCAATCTTGACTGTGCTGTTTTAAGCCACTATCTTCAGCATCGCTTTCCCAAGCTGGTTTGCATGGGCACTGCTGCCAGACACACCCACACTGAAAGCAGCTCATCGGATTGTGATGAAACTTGTGTCTGTATCATATGCAATTGCACATTCTGGGGTTGTATGCAGGTAATATTTACTTGTTTTTTTGTGGTACTGTTGCTGCCATCTGTGATGTGTTTATATACACAGACCCCTCTGAGTTCACAGTGCTTTAAAGAGTGCAGTTTTGTATTACATGCATTTTAATGTTCATGAAACTCTTTAGTACTACCTAGGCTTCTTTAATTAACAACAGACTTCCTGTCTGGCACCTGTTTGTAGCTGAGTCAGATTCCAGGACACTGCCACTGTAACAAGCAGCTTCCACAGTGAAGCAGGGAACGACAGGCACTCCCTGCATTCTATAGATTAAAAAAAAAACAACTAGCTTCCTAGGATTTTGACAATAACCTATAGATAGATAGCTGTAGAGCACACCCATTTCTTTAGATAGCTACATATTTCTACTCTACAGATCTGTAAAACTACATTTTCTGTAAAACAGCTATACGTTTGTTTATATAGAATTCTTTTTGTTATTGCACGCCTTCAGGCCTGGGAGGTGTGTTGATCTCATGATGAAGAAGTTGTATTTCTAAATAAACACAATGAAGCACACTGGTTAGAGCACAGTTTTTTGGACCACAACAGACCAGGCAATAGTGAAATGTCTCACCCCCAACAGAGATGGTCCAACACTTTTTTCCAGGACCTAGTGTACTTTAGGAA
This sequence comes from Polyodon spathula, assembly GCF_017654505.1. Classification (NCBI taxonomy): domain Eukaryota; kingdom Metazoa; phylum Chordata; class Actinopteri; order Acipenseriformes; family Polyodontidae; genus Polyodon; species Polyodon spathula. Next base: position 4,334,758 of record NC_054544.1, on the reverse strand, counting down.
TGGAATCCACGTGTTTTTTCTTGATCGGAGACTGGGGCTTCGTGATCAATCCGCTCCCCACACTTAGAAGTAAAGGACAGTACTTTATCACTCCTCCATTACAACCGCTATGGGATGGCCGCTAGGTGGCGGCTGTCTTCTCTGCACAGTAGAAGAAAAAAATACTCATTAAAGCAAAAATAGAACAAATGAACATATCCAAAGTTAATTACTTGTATTTTGTTCTTAAAAAAAAAACAACAACTTTATTTCAAAAGCTTAAAAAAAGATCGATGATTTACTACTCTCTACAAAAATATAAATTCAAAGAAATATATTTACACTACTTAAAGTAAAACTTGTGTGAAACAGAGACAGCACTATGGAAGACAGAATACAGAATCGCATGGGAAACCCCGACCCCGCCCAGTGCCGGCTGTGATTGGTGAATCTGAAAAGGCTGACGTAATGCTGGAAGTGGAGCTCAGTTTTCAAACGAAAACCTCCTGACTGGCAGGGTAGCAATAGTTTGTGTGTGATCGTAAAACAAGAAAACAAACGCCTTTTGGACGTCTTCACGCTTGGAAGAGACAATAAAAAGACATTTCTTTCTGGAAACAGTTTTGGATAACTGAAAGGAAGATACCGCTTCTTATTTTTTGCTCCCCCCCCAGGATAGTTTGACACGACAGCGCTCGTTTTACGCCGGGCTGTGAGAGTCGGAACTGTGTGTGTGTGTGACGGACTGGTTCATGAAAAATGTACACTTTTTGTCAAGGAGAATTTGTTTGCAATGCTGGTGTTACGAGAAGTGATCTGTGATGGGACTTGTCTGGACTTTTCTTCAAGTTATTAACAACAACAGTTATAAGCAACGGCATACAGTTTACAATATTATTATAATACAATACATAGATGCGTTTTTAGAAACGAGTTATTAAACTAAAGAAAGTGACCGGGAGCTGCTGTTGAAAGACGGGCTATTATTATTATTATTATTATTATTATTATTATTATTATTATTATTATTATTCTGTGCCAATGATGTCTAGGAAGAGGTCGGAGAGTAAGTCTTCTCCGCCGGGACTGCTCACTGAAATTCAGACCCCGATCAGGACGGACGGTTTGGATAATCATTACCACATCACCTCAGACGAACTTGGCAGGTAATCTACCCCTAAATGTTGTCTTTTGCTTAAATCCCCCTTTTACATCATCCCCATCGAATTTCTTTGTTGTCATTCCTTTTTCTGTCTTACAAAAGTTCCGCTTGCTTTTCTCCAGTTATGCTATGCTTTAGCCTCTCGCGGTATGATATCCTGTGCTTTGCCAAGCATTCCCAAGCTTTATAATACTTTACTTTTTACTATGGGCAATGTTTTAATAGTCTCAGATATTTAAATATGTAGACGTACTGAAGAAGATACGCCTTTTATTGCATCCTAAAAACGTGTTCTCAGTGAATTAGCCTTCCTGGCTGACTGTTTGCTAAACAGTTTGAGTGTACCCTCACGTGACTTGTACTTCATTTGAAACCCCAGTTGGCCTTCCAGTTTGTTTATATCCTTTGCCTAAAGCATCTTCTACTCCTGTCCTTTAGAGGTCCCAGAAGTGTTGTGAATCTTTTTAATTGAAAATAAGCAAAACGGGTTTAATGTAATATATAACACATTATAAAAGCATCCAGCCATTAATCACTTAGTCATAGAATTAAGAACGGAGGTGTTCTTGGACTGTGAGCTACGTTTCCAGAGACTGGTACACCCCTTCACGCTGTCCTGTAACTCTCACACTAAAATCACCACTGGGAAACTTCACATTTTTATAATACCAGGAAATACCAGTCACATCTTTTACAGAATACTCCTACAAACACCACTGAATATTATTAACACTCACTCGCTCTCACAAATTAAAATTCAAATGTTCTTTATTGGTATGACTGTTACAAGTACAGTATTGCCAAAGAAATTTATAATACAACAAATAAACATACACATTACATATCTATGAGCAGAGAAGAACTACCCCCTCCATCCCTCCGGCCCCAGTGACTGTAACACAGGTCATGTGTTTCTGCAGGATGTCTACACGCTGCCTCTTAGGCTGTGGCAGGCTGATACCTGTCTGCTAGATTAACTATCTGCTCCTCACCCAGTAGGATGGGGACTTTAATGCTGTCCAAGAGGAGTTTAAATTTTGGTATTTAGCTCTCAAATTTAGGAATATGTTTCCCCCGCATTTCTATGTATTTTGAGAACGATAACATGAAGTTCATCCTCCTCTCACTTTCTCTCTCTCTTTCACTCACTCACTCACTCACTCACACACACATGCAAAGCTTGTTTTAAATGTAATGGTTGCATGGACAGGGGGCCTGTGTTAATTTGCTTGGTTAGAAACAGTACAGAAACAGGTTGGTTAGAAACAGTCATTGAAAGAGTGTTGTGTTGGTTGTGCTGCTACGTGGAGTTCAGTGCCGTACATCCTGGCTTTAGACTTTTGACTCGTCCCTAGGAAATGGCAATGCAGTATCAGTTCTTTTTTTGTGCATGCTTTGGTGATACAGTAGCATTGTTAAAAATGAAGTTAGGTGAGAAGTCCTTATCAATGTTTAGACTGACAAAGTGTCTTTGTAGTACTTGTGATTGGGTGTTTTGAACAATTAGAGTTTATAAGGACTGCATGAACCTTTTCCATCTTTAGAATTGCTCCTAAGGTTTTAAATTCTTATCAAAGGTACAAATATAGAGCTTGGCTGTAGTGTGTACTGTACACCAGGGTGTGTGCAGAACAATATAACGTTATTTATTCAGTGCGTATGTTTCAATAGTCAATATTTAGTAAGTCTTTTGCATGTCCACATGAATGCTGAGCACATCCACAGTACTGCTGTAGGGAATGCATCATGAAAAAGTGCTACAAAGGTGTGAACATGTTTAACTGTCAAGTATAGAAACTCCAGTGTAATCTAACAGCTCTATAGTCATGATAAGGTGGCACCGAAGTGTTGAGGTTTGAGGAGCACTTTTTGAAGAGTAGATTTGCTGTTGCCGAGGTTACCGTGTAAATACTGCAGATTCCTGCATCTGCTACTCCTTGTGCAGCAGTTTGATTTAGTGGGTTTGCCTGTCACTTACAGTACTTACTCCCTCACATAAAACAATGTAAAACAGGACCTTTCCATCAACTTCCACCAGCAATACGTCTCTTGATCGCAGGTCACATTGTGATGCGTAGATAGAATCATACTGTAGGAGGTGGTCTTTGATTAGTATCTTGAAACATTTTCACTCCAGGGTTAAAACACACAAACGATACAATTGCTAGTGAAGTCAGACAGCAATATGGAAAAATATATAGGGCTGCATCCTAAGGCACTGAACTTGAGGCTCTGAAACTAAGGGTAGAGAAGGAATTTAGAGCTGACAGATGTGGATTAATTTTACTGATGTCTATAATTTTCCACTCAGTGAAAGTGATGAGACAGTTGTTTTGCAATGCTAAAGGAAGGGCAGGTATACTCTGAAGGTGAATTCAGAGTCTGCTGGAATGTTTGCAGTGCTGCTGTGCAAAGCCCCGCCTAACTGACGGGAAGAAGCCATTTCTCAAGAGGTTCTTTTGTGCTCCTGTGAAAATGCTGAGCTCTGTTGCCTTGTGTCTAATGTTATCGCAGCTATTTGAGAAACATTAAACTCTGGAGACCAGCCTACCTTGAATCTTCAGACCAGAGAGACAACAAATCGCCCCTATGATGGTCACAAAATTCAAGTATGAAGTTCTACTGTGTAGTAGAATTGCACTACAGATTGTTGCTGTATTGATGTGTTTTAATAAATAAATAATGCACTGTACATTAGTGAGGCATTTGAGGGCTGACATTTTGGAACAAATGCTTTTAAAAATATCCATACTTTGACAATTACAATTTGACTGGGTCATGCTGAGTGCAGTTGTGTATATTATTAGGGTTTATATGGGTTGATGCAACCTTACACATTAGTGTATATTGTTCCTGATGCAGGATGTGTGATTAGCTGAGGGGCTTGAATCAGTAACACTTTGTTTTTAGTCATCTCTGGTAGCAGGAGGAAGGAAATGAGCGCATGTTTAAACAGTGTGGTGGAGAAACAGGAACAGCTGGCTTCAGGGTTCCTCTTTCATTGTTTCTGTAGCTTTCTGTTCTTCTGAGCTTGGTGGTATAACTCAACGCATTGGCTAAGGGGATGCAGTGACTGCCACTCAATAGGAAAATTTTTTTTTTTCTTAAAGACAAGCCTAGTGCTGAGACTACCCCCTTGGAGAAAAAAAAGAAGAGAAACTCTTGCACTATTAAGTGTTGCTAGAATGCAGTCTCTGTTTTCTAATCTGGAAGCGATCCATTAAGATGACCCTATTGAATACCTTTTAAAAGATGTGTTTAAATAGCATCTGCATTCAGATCCATCATAGTTTATCAAACTGATAGAGATTGCATGTTGGGTCGATTTTGCTTGCACTGAACATTCATCATGAATACAGTCAGCAGTCTTTTAAGAGCTGTAGATAATTGCTTGTGATGGTTCACTTGTTTCTGACCACAATGCAGCAGCAGAAAAAGAAACAGGAACAGACTCATGATGCAAAGCCTGTTTACGGCCCTTCGTGTTCAAGCGCCCCTTACTTGGCTGAAGTAGAAGCTTTTCTTATTGCTGTCTAGAGGTGGAGTATTAAGGATAGATCCAGTTGCCACATCTCATCAGAATATGATCCAGGATGTCTTGTTGAAGAATGGGAAACTGGCACAGACTTATGGTTTGTTTAGGTTAATTCCTTTTTTAAAACTGTATTCAGAACCTCATTGAGTTTTTGAGATGTTTGATCCATTAAATGACTAGTAATAATTCCAATTATAATTCTAGGTATTTAATGGTAGCATTGCTATAGAGGACAGGTTGCTTGAATCTGATTGGTTATTGTGCATTTAAATAATAGGAGTCATCTTATGAATTGAAAATGATCTCTCTCTCTCTCTCTGTGTCTCAGGGGTAAATTTGCCGTGGTTAAGAAGTGTGTTGAGAAGTCCACGGGGAAGGAGTATGCTGCCAAGTTCCTGAAGAAGCGTCGGAGAGGCCGTGACTGCAGAGTGGAGATCGTGCACGAGGTGGCGGTTCTAGAATCAGCGCGGTGGAATTCACGCGTGATCAACCTGCACGAGGTGTACGAAACAGAGCATGAGATCGTCCTGGTCCTGGAGTAGTGAGTACTGGGGCTGCTTAGGTTTAACCATTGCATACTTCAAAATTAGAACAGCAAACCTGATCAAAATAGGATACCAGAAGATGATTGGCATGAGAAGTATTCAGCATACTGGACGAAATACAACAAGGGGTTAAGCCTGGATCATTCTAGACTGCCATTCCATGTGCAGCAGTCTCTGTTTCCCTGTTAATCCAAAGGTGACACTTGGGTGTCATTCCTCAATATTGTGTGTCTGTCTACATTCTTACATACAGGCAGGGGTGGGGCTCTTAGTTTGCATGGTTTTTTCTCTTTTTTTCCTCTCTGTTTCTAAGTAAGCTCATGGCTATCTCAGCATGAGTGACAAACAATCCCCCTCACTCACTCACAACCCTGGCAGGATTTACAGCGTCTGATCATTTTAAAGTACCCTGTTGAACTTTAAGCCTGTCCTTCAACATTGTTCCTCCTTGTGCTAAAACAAAGAGAAACTGAATGCAAAAGTGCACGTCACTACACTGGAGTTGGAATGTAGTGTTTCTTCTTCTAATCCTCAAATAACAACACAGCACTCAGAATATAGGCAATCAAAGGGAGAACAGAGTGGTGTTGTAGTTGTATAGCAGTCTTAGTTCACTTCACAGAGAGAGCAAGCTGTAGATAAATGATTGTTGACTTTGTGAGCAAGGCCATTCACACCTACAATACCTTTCAAAACACAACGTCACTGAGGGAATGGTGTGTTCCCTTCAGATTCCATCGTCTTTAGTCATGAGAGATACAGAGCTATTGGTATGGATGTTGAATGAGAAGCATGTGTGTTTTATAGTTAGAGTGAACACACGCTCGCACACATTTCATTATATTTTCCCTTAAAAAATATAAAAAATTCAGCCCATCATTAATTTGATCTTATTACAGCTCACACAAAGCGTCAGGTCAGCACGTATCGTGTAGCTGATTGTATTGTGTGTTGTTGCACCCCTACTCAAAAAGCCTAGTCCTTATAGCATGTAGGATTCTGATACAAAACCATGTGCAAACACACACACACTTTAGCGTTAACCAAATGGTGTCTGTGGTAGTTTGTCTTGTTACAATGTCGAAGCCCTTTAGTTTACTGTTCGTCTGTGGGGCTGGCAGAGGAGGACATTCTCTACAGCACAGTGATTGTGCTTGATGAACAAGCCCCAAACGGCACACTGCTATGTGCACTGTAAATGTTCACACTTGTACAGGTTGCTGTTAGCTGTGGTGTCTCTTTGTGTTTAGACACTGTACACATTAACTGGGCTTGGCCTGGCTGGTGCAAAGATATCAGATACCGGTTACATGCCCACATCCTCACCTAAACGTGTCAGGGTAGCAGAGCTCTGTCTCCTGGTGCCACAGGCAGCTCAGCTGCGTGGGTTTGTTGCTACACAGGCAATGGGCGAAGTCCTGTGGATAGAACCAGCGTAATCTTGTCCTGCATTACATAATCTAATGACACTGACACAGAGGTTGTGAAAGGAGGCTTTTACCTGATAAGGAGTCTGTTTATGCTCACTAGCAACATTGTAATAATGCTGGAACTTCATGAAAGCTGTGAGTAGAAATGTTGAAAGCTTGGTACAGGGAGCACCTTTCTAACTGACTTGAAATCCTGGTACAAGGAACACCTTTCTCATGGGAAACTAGTTGTTTTTAGCAATTGTCACTTAGTATCTGAAATCTAGCTGCTGCACCATTGCAGTCCTGCTTTGTGATTGAGGTGCTGAAGCTGTGGTGTGAGTCCTCATGCCCTTCATGCTGTGTGTTTCAGTGCGGCGGGGGGCGAGATCTTTGATCACTGTGCTTCGGAGGAGGCGCTGACAGAGAGGCAGATCACCCGGCTCCTCAGACAGACCCTGGAGGGAGTGCACCTGCTGCACCAGAGCAACCTGGTGCACCTCGACCTCAAGGTGACACAGCCTGATGAGGAATTGATTTCAGATATCATCGTGTTTTTTTTTTTTGTATGTTTTTATAATGATTCTTTCTACTAACTGGCCAATATGACATTATGTACAGGCTTCTGACTGGTTTTGCTTTCTATCTAATTTTAAACAGTTTTTTTTATTTTTTTGTCAAAATGTGTGTTCCCTTTTATTGCAGTTCTGAAGCATTGAAAGCTGTTTTGGTAACCCCTTTCCCCTCAACCTTGTGTGTCCTGCAGCCACAGAACATCCTGCTGACCAGCCTGTCTCCCCTGGGGGACATCAAGATCGTGGACTTCGGCCTGTCGAGGAGGCTGGGGACAGGCAGCGAGCTGCGTGAGATCACGGGTACCCCGGAGTACGTGGGTAAGAGAGCGAGAGAGAGGAGTCGGATTGAACTCAAACAGGCTTCACTATCCGAACAGTGAAAACCACTCTCCCACTGCTGTTCTACACAGGCTCACAGTTAAGCTTGGTTCATGCGTCAATCTGCTTCAATACTGTCAGATCACGATTAAGAGTTAATGCTTCAGTTGGCACGATTTAAGCGAAGGGATCTAGTCTGTCTCCTGGAGGTCATAAGCCTGAAATATGAACCAGCCTTACAGCAGCTGGTTTTACTCGGGCACTGCAGGGCTTGCTTTTGCACAGTGTTTTCTTTTCTAAATGAAAGTGGAGGCTGTCTGCTGCGTGAGTCTGGAGAGTAAGCAGCAGAGACTCGTGTTATGAAGCACACATGGAAAGGGATGCGCTCCTCCGCAGATATTTCCTGAGGAAACCCTGTCCACTGGCATGTTTATTCAATGGTTAATTTATCTAGTGGTTTAATCAACAGGAACAAAACATTTTAAGAGTTTATTTCCATATTAGTCTTACAACAGAAAGATACCTAAGAATACAGTACTCTGTGTGTTTACAATCATTTTAGCCTCAAAGCCGGTTTAGAAGGAATGAGTAATTTCACACGTGGAGACACTTACTGCACATATTAAACCCCCAGACTAGAATTTCCACACAGGAAAATTGCCTACACCACACATTTTCTATAGAGTGCATATAAAAGTGTTCTTGGAATTGCCAAATGCAGAAAGAAACCAATTTGCAAAGCTTAATATTTTTAGGCAGAACTTTTTTTCATTTGTTTTTATTTAGCATTTTTCTTTTCCAACCAGTTAACCAAGATACAAACCAGTGTGTGGTCCTGTTACCTTGAATGTTAGCTGTAAATCTGATTACTTTAATATAGCATCCACTTACAAAATCATAATGAATTTCTGTTTGTTTTCAGCACCAGAAATACTAAACTATGAACCCATAACAACAGCAACAGACATGTGGTAAGTCATTCCACTGTGCAGTGGTTTTCAAACTCACAAACAAGTGTGTAAACATGTGTATATCAACTTATACATTGCCCAGTGATAGTAATAGTAGTCAAGTCTTAATTACTTACCATGACAAGATATAATGGGGTATGGCTAAAGTGCTGGGCTGCAGTGTGGAAGGCAGTGGGATTGAGTAGCTCAGTGGTTAGAGTGTTGGGCTGCAGTGGAATTGAGTAGCTCAGTGGTTAGTGCTGGGCTGCAGTATGGAAGGCAGTGGGTTTGAGTAGCTCACTGGTTAGAGTGTTGGGCTGCAGTGGAATTGAGTAGCTCAGTGGTTAGTGCTGGGCTGCAGTGTGGAAGGCAGTGGGATTGAGTAGCTCAGTGGTTAGAGTACTGGGCTGCAGTGGGATTGAGTAGTGAAGCACAGTATATCCATGGTGTCAGACTGCAGATTGCTCTATAGTCTTGTTTGTTCTGTGCAGGAGTGTGGGGGTGATCGCGTACATGCTGGTGACAGGTGAATCTCCATTTGCGGGAGACAACAAGCAGGAAACCTACCTGAACGTGTCACAGGTCAACGTGGACTACTGCAAAGAGGCCTTCGCTAGCGTGTCAGAGCTAGCTGTCGACTTCATCAGGAAGCTGCTTGTCAAATCGGCAGAGTGAGTAATCACACACACGCACACACACAGTCGGCAGAGTGAGTAATCACACACACGCACACACACAGTCTGCCATTCCTGATACAACATAGAGAGAAAATGGACAATTGAGCTCATAATAAAACCTGCACTGCTGTGGGAGTCTTCTTTCCATTCCTGTGTGGGGTACCAGCATGCTTGACGACAATAATACGTCTTTGTAATAACACCAAAGATATTTTGTCTGTTAAGTTTTGTGAATGGGGCTCTCAGTGTATTACAGAATTGCATGACAAAGGTTCAGACCCAACCTTGAACAGTCTATAGTGTAAATCGGCAATAAGAATGTTATTATTTTACCTTCCTAGTATTATAAGGTACACCAAACTGTATTATATGTGTTGTGATAGGATTTCATATTTATACAACCATATTTATAAATGTTCATGGTAAAAATGAAAAACTACAAAAGATCAGATACAGTACATTTTCACGGATAGTCCCACCCCCACCCCCACCCCTTAATTATTTTTTTTAATTAATTAAAACTAAAATTAATATTATCATATATATATATATATATATATATATATATATATATATATATATATATATTATATATATATATATATATATTTATTTATATTAGTTATTTGCATATTATTTGCATATTCAATTACACACTGAGTCAGTACTTCTGTTAAGGAAGCTTTATTTGAATAGGAGAAGCTGCATAGTCATGGAGACTAAACTGTACAGTACAACAGAATTAATTGCCATATAATAAAATAGGATAGTTAGTCAAAAATGTATTTGGTCTTGGCCGTTGTGTTTTTTTTCTTTTTTTAATGTCTTAATAATACATGTGTGAGGAATCACTTGAAAAGTGCTGTTCTTACTAAAGCTCACAGGCCTATCTCCAGTGTGTGGTAATAGGACTCCCATTGCATAGCAGCTTAATCCATTCCAGCTGACCAGATGTGTTTTTGCTCAGTGCCAGCCCCCTAGGGAGAGAAGCACAGGCAAGTGGGGGCTCCCCATCCCACGGGGAAACCCTGAGGACAAAGAGAACATCCTGGAGGAGTCCCCCTCCCTCCCTAAGAGGTTCCGCTTCGACGACTCACTGGCATGAGAGAGCGTGCTCTGAGTCTGTGTCTGTGTTTGTGTGTCTGTCTGTGGGGTATTGAAGGTACGAGGTGCATGATTATGTGCTACCTGAAATTCTCATACCCTCCAATAATCTCTCTTTTTTTTTTTTTTTTTTTAAATGAAATGTCCACTGCCATGCTTATATATATATATAACTACCCCCTGTAGCCCAGGCTGAGCCCATTTCCATTTTTTTCAAATGTGGATTGTGAAACTTTTCTGCCAAATTAACTAAAGCTAATCTTGCAAAACTGTTTTATCCTGTTTCAGTGGTTCAGGATGTTCTACAGTAAATGACCCTATATATGTGTACGTGCATCTGTGTGTGTGTGTGTGTGTGTGTGTACGTGTACGTACGTGTATTTTTATGGCTTGAATTAGTAATCCTGTGGTTTGTGTTGCACTTTGGATTGAAGAAGTTTAGGCATGGCACTGCTGTAAGATTGCACTTTGAAAACTGGAATTTTTTTTACAGGGTTCCTTCCTGGCATGTGGCACTGGGTGTGTTTCTGTACACAGTGTAACTGTATCTATATCTATATATCATAATGCCAGTCAATACTTAAGTATTTAATACCACACATTGTGCTATAGCTGCTTCTGTACATGATTATCACCTATAGCTCTCTGTCCTGCATTTGTAGGGCATATATTAGATTAATCAATGAAAATCATTTGTTTGAGTGCTGTATAATAGTTCTTCATGTTTCTCATGCATGAACTTTCCTCTGCTGAAATATGTACCGAGGGTCAGAATGCTCTCAGTATTGCATCAGCACTTTCAGGATTTGCTCGTTTACTTTTCAATCATATACACCTAACGTGACCTTGGACCTGCCTTCTAACGCAGTAAGAATCTCATGTGCTTCCCTCATATCTCAAATTACTGTACAGCAATCAAACATCTGCACATGAGTAAAACAGAACGAAGGAACAGAAAGAAACCAAGACCTCTCCCACCTTAAACAAGCAGCAGAACAGGGTATAAAACAAACAAATAAAAAGAAAGGGCCAGTCAAGCAATTCATGGGAATACAAACATAGTGCTTGTATAATTACAACCGCTAAACAGATAAATAAGTTAGAAAACTACAAGCAAACTGAAGCAGCTAGTCAGTGCTAGAGAAAACACCTGCACTAATTACAGAATATTACTACACAACAAAATGTCATGTGTTTCCCTTCAAAACCACATTGGTAGTAAGCATGACCCAACTTCCACTCGTGTGTATATATATATATATATATATATATATATATATATATATATATATATATATATATATATATATATGTGTGTGTTTTTGCTCCCAAAAAAAAGTATTACTGTTGATGTTAGTATTTTTTTTTTTTTTTTTAATACAAAAGTATCCCTTTCCACACAAAAAGCTAACTGTGTGTGTGTGTGTGTGTGTGTGTGTGTGTGTGTGTGTGTGTGTGTGTGTGTGTGTAAAAAAACAAATAGCCATTTAAAAATATTTTTTAATCAGGGAAAATTGTTCGAGGAAGAAAGTGCCCTGTCCCTTCCCTTGCAGAGCATGCATTGTGCCAGTACAATTCACAAAGTCTTACTTGCTTTCTGTAGTAATCATATGCTAAGTGTGAGTTCTTTATGCAATGGGGAGCGATCAGTGGGCAATTCTTTGTATTGGTGTGTTTTCAGAGAATGTGTTTGTCTGTGCTGTACTAGTGTTCTCCAGCTTGTTGTCCCAGGAGCCAGACTGAGCACTGCAGACTAGGACCTCACAACAGAGGTAGAATATTATTAAAAGAGCTGGCCCACTTGCGGTGGAAGCTTAATTTTGGCCTTATCCCTGCTTATGGTACGAATAGGAAGCCTCGAGGAAGTGCGGAGATCCTGCCTGTTTATCAACGGCCCAGTGACCCCGCTCCTGCATTCCCTTCTTAACCAATGAGGTCACCGTTCACAGGATTCCAGAGAACAAAAACAAAACCAAAAACACATAATAAAAGCTGCAGATCAGGTTTTTATTCAGAAGCAAGTCTGGAAGGAATTAAAGAAAAATGAGAAGCAGCTTAGCATAGCGTGCAATTGCAGTAAGAGCCGGTTCCACAGCAGCTGAGCCCAGCCCTCGCCTGCTTCCCACATCGAAAACAACAGTATTTCAGGCAGCAGAAATGCAGCTCTTATTATCTTTCATTTAAATGGTGCAAACTGGAGCAGGTCCCAATAGGAATCACACCAAAAAGGGAAGTGGCTTTGATTTCACTGGTTTGCTTCAGTTTTCTTATCGATGCGCGTCTTTTATTCTCATTTTGTTCAGGTCATCGTGACTTTGTTTTAAAAGCCCATGCACTTTTTTTTTTTTTTTTTTTTGTAAACCTGGTTGAAGATCTTCAAAGGTGTGCAGTATATTAAGTGTAAACTACTTATCCACTGCTCTACAAGCAGGAGGAACAATTGAAACATTCGAGAGCATTCTTTTCAAAGTACCCAATAGCTCTTCCAGGGTGGACCAAGTGCAGCAAACTGAAAGAAATTAATACTATTGTGTATCATCGCCTCCTGCCACCCCCCCCCCCCCCCCCCCCCCCCCCCCCCCCCGGCCGGAGTCAGGCTCACAACTTATCAAATGACAATCTTATCACATGGAATTTCCTTTCCATTTGCAGAGCTAGAAAGAACAGATAAGAATAGCAAAGCCCTCCCCCACCTTGCTGCTAATGGGGAGATGGACTGCAGGAAGTTTTGTGTTTCACTTTGAATTCATTTAAAAAATAATAAATAAATAAACACTGAGCGTGTAAACACCGTTGGGCAATGTGTAGTTATGATCAGCAGCTGTATGAGATTGGGCTTGTTTTGCACGTGTCTCTAAATAAGAGCAAATGGGTCAATGTGAGTTTGTCTGGATAGCGTGTGTGTGCTTTAAAGTTTACTACAGCAATCGCGGAATGTTTAATCTCAAAGTGGAGTGAATAGCAGCCTTAGAATGGAGACAGTGTTACCAACATTTACAATACCAGCAAACTGATTTCAAAAATCTAAACTAAAAAAAAAAAACTATGGTTGTATGTTATTCTTAAAAACAATAAGCATTATAACTGAAGTGCTCTTGAGGTTGTAGCTAACGAGATTATGCCATACAGCTCCCTCGCCATGTGCTTCCATTCCTACACAGGGTTTTGGACACTAAAGCAGATAATGACCTACATAGCGAATGGATGTGCATGGCGAGATAAATGGAATTATTGTCTGGCGGAAGGCCCCGTAGTCGGGGCAGTGCTCTGGCACCCCGAACAGGTTGCTCTCTACGAAGTTGTCGAAGCAGGTGAACTTATGCAGGTACATGCGTGACGCTCGCACCACCCACACATGGCTCCCGGGGAAACGCCTCGACAGCAGCTCGGCCATGTTCTCCAGGCTCCAGCGCTGCCCCGACTACAGGGCCTTCCGCCACCTCCGTGGTGCGAGGACATCACCTTGTGGAAGTTCTGGGGGGGAAAAAGAAATTCCATGTTATTCAAGGATCGCATGCAGGAAGTGTACTGTGGCAGGGTGAGTGTCTGGCTCAATGTTCATGTTCAGTTAAGATAGAAGCGCATTAATAAACCTTGTGATCTTTTACTGCATTTACAATCAATCATTATGTTTTATACTAGCATTGTATAATATATACAGTGGTAGATCCGATATCGATGTGATATAGCCATCTAACGTTTCTTTGTATCAGATGGAAGTGATGTCACCCTAAGATTAGCTACACTGTTCAATTATTCTTATTGGACTGGATAGATACATATATATATATATATATATATATAATATATATATATATATATAATATATATATATATATATAAAACATCCTGCACCATAAAAACTGATTTCCACCCCACTCAAGGTAGGAGCAGCAAGAAAGACAGAATTTTGTATTGCTCAGCATCCCATACAATATTGTACTGTAAATAAACTGCTCTACCACTATGCACACGTATTTATACCATATTGTAAGAATACTTACTACGTTTTTTGTTTACCTTTTATTTTGAAAAGTGATTATATTTTATATGTACACGTCATTCATACAAATCGTCAAATTACAGCTAAACTAGCCTACAGTATTTGTAAATATATATTAACACAGTATAACAACACTTCAGTCCACATTGCGCTGATACAGCGATGTCGAGACTGATCAAATGCCAGTCGTGCTTCTCCAACCTGTACATCTCCCGGGAAGAATATGGCATGTTGATTAGCGGGTCTAGCCGCGACTGTCTGAACGCCTCCCCGGCTCTTGGGCGCAGCGGGGCGGTGAAGCAGCATCTCACAGTTGCAGTTGCGGTTTTAAATGGTTGCCTTAAGCAGCACTGCATGGCTTGTTTACAGTGTACAGCCCCAAGGGGGCGACATCACAATACAAACAGAGTTAAGCCTTCGTCCAGGTATAAAGTTCTGCCTCTATAATAAATGTATTGCATGGGCAGTGCCATGCCCATAGAGGCATCACTTTGGGATCTGTGACTACTGAAGCATCACTGACTGGTGTTGACTTGGATGCAAAAGCACCTGCCAGCCAAGCTCTGAATATAAGTCATTTTTCAAAGTTTGTCAGATCTGAAGTCTTTCCCTGCCTGGAAACTGACTGCAAGCTGACATGCAGCTTGTACATATTACATAACACATGCTAAGGGTTCTGTTTGCATGACAGGGGAATCAGTCAGGATATGGACAGCCCATTTACAGAAAGGTCTATGCTACACAATGTGTCCAGTGTGCTATCCAGTCTGTATAATGTACATTTACACGGTGGCTGTTCAGACACACAGCGGGCAGCATGTCCTCCTCAAGGCTGGGTCCTCGCTTGGCTGCCTGTCTGCTGAACATCTCAGAAGCGCGGAACAAGGAGATCGTGGAGACGGTTGCCAAGGCAGCAGTCTATGATAAACAAGGTAAGCCAATCAGAACATGTTCAGAACATTCCACTTGACTTTACTGTGCCAGGAGTGTGTTCTCATGCAGGGTAGGGTGGACTACCAGCTGACAAGCATTCAAAACGGCATTGACTGTACTGTGTTCTTTTAATGTTAAAACACGATTTATAATGTGCACTTCACCCTGTCTCGCACTTCTATTTCTCATGAGAAGACAGTCTTATACCATAAGAGACAGGGATATTATTATTATTATTATTATTATTGTACATATTGAGTCAACTATTTTTCATAGATTCCTAAAGTCATTTCAATATCTCCCATATGATATTTATAATGGACATTATGTATTTATTTGCTTACAGAACATAAGAACATAAGAACATAAGAAAGTTTACAAACGAGAGGAGGCCATTCGGCCCATCTTGCTCATTTGATTGTTAGTAGCTTATTGATTAGCCCAGAATCTCATCGAGCAGTTTCTTTGAGGATCCCAGGGTGTCAGCTGCAACAACAATACGGGGGAGTTGATTCCAGAATCTCACGATTATTCTAGATTGTAAAAAAAGAGGACTCCTATTTTCTGTTCTGATGCCCCTTTGTCTAAACCGCTTGTTGACCCCTGGTCCTTGTTTCTTTTTTCAGGCTGTAAAAGTCCCTTGGGTCAACACTGTCAATAGTTTTAGAATTATTATGTTGCTTGAATTAGGTCTTCACGTAGTCCCTTCTGTGTTCAAGACTTTGAACAGATTCAATTCTTTTAGCCTGTCTGCATATGACATGCGTTTAAAACCCTGAATAATTCTGGCGGACTCTTCTTTGCACTCTTTCTAGTATCTTGTTGTTATAGCGAGGTCACCAAAACTGCACACAATATTCAAGATGAGGTCTTTTCCTAATGCATTGTTAAGTTTTAACATTACTTCCCTTACCATTTAATTTCAACCCTTTTCACAATTATATCCGAGTATCTTGTTAGCCTTTTTTAGAATTCGTCCCCACATTGTCTAGATGACCTGCATTTCTTTTCAACAAAAACTCCTAGTGTCTTTTTTTTTAGATGTCCTTTTCCAAGTTCAATATCTGCGCACTTCTATTTCTCATGAGAAGACAGTCTTATACCATAAGAGACAGGGATATTATTATTATTATTTATTATTTTATTCAATTAATGTAGATTAGGAAGAGAAGGAAACCTAATATCCCTATTACTAGGTTTTTCCTCTAATCAGTACTTTCTGTTTTCTAAAAAACACTCCCTAATCCATGTACATAGCGTTTCCTTGAGTCTATGCTTTGCAAACAAGCACTCACAAAGATTGCTAAAGTCATGCATTACTTTTGTTTTGTAAAGTGCAGTATATATTAATGAGTTACCTGAATAACCTGTGTCTGCAGGGGAGGCATGAACAAACCACACTGCTCAACATCTTCAAGGATTTTGATTATAACAGGTCAGTCCTCACCATTGAGAAGCTAGGCAAGGAGTCCTCGCTGCCACAGGGTTGGGAATGCCAGCAACGGTGTCATTTGTAGGGTTCTTTAAAGAGACGGTAGCTTCTGATTTGTATACAGTCTGTATTACACTGTGCTTTGCTGAGTTCAGAAGCTGCTCTGCTGATTTGTATACAGTCTGTATTACACTGTGCTTTGCTGAGTTCAGAAGCTGCTCTGCTGATTTGTATAGTCTGTATTACACTGTGCTTTGCTGAGTTCAGAAGCTGCTCTGCTGATTTGTATACAATCTGTATTACACTGTGCTTTGCTGAGTTCAGAAGCTGCTCTGCTGATTTGTATACAGTCTGTATTACACTGTGCTTTGCTGAGTTCAGAAGCTGCTCTTCAGTCATACTTGCCAGCAGTTGACGTGACATGACAGGACAGGCTAGATTGGCCAAAGTATCTACAAGCTGCCAGCGCCAGTGCCATCTAGTTCAGTCAAAGTAAAAGTGGCTTGGAGCTTGGTTTCAAGACTGCGCTGCACTCCTCCTCCTCTAAGTGGCGCTGTGATGTCTGCCTGAAAAATAAAAATCTCAAGAGAAATTGCTTTAAGCCATCTTCAAGAAATGTTGTTTTAAACTAGGATGTGCTTACAGCTGTATCCCATGAATTAATCAGCCATATCTAGAATACAAATTAAACCTTCTGGCAGCTGCTGTTGGATGGAGTGTTTTATAAGGTCAGCCACCTTCAATTACAGAAGGAAATTGGGCAGTAAATAATCTGACACAAAGGGTCTGAGTGCTACAGCAACACTAATCCATGAGCTTACTGCACCTGCATTCATTTGAAGCTGTGCTTTTAGATCCCTGGAGAGCCCAGATCACTAGAGTACATTGCATGCTTTTGCTTTGTTTAAACTGCAAAGCCTGCTGAATCAAATCCAAACAGACTAAACAGCTTGCCATCTATTATCTCCACCAGTATGTTTGGGGTATCCAGTACTGGGAACTAGGTTCGGGTGTTCCGGGGTAAACAGACCCTCACTGAAACAGCCGTTCAGAATATTCGGAGTTCATTTTCTGTATTATCTAGAAGCATTGTATCAATTTCCTTGTTGGTAGTTGGCAGCCAGTGCCTGTCAACGTCTGAATTCCTGTCAAGGGACTATACCTGCAGCAAAAACTGTCCTAGACAAAGTTGTACGTTATGGGGAGGGGTACTGGACAGTGTACTCCAGCTATTCCAGTGTCACAGGTGCATTTCATAACCTGAAGAACACAGTACACAAACACAGCTATTTTGACAAAACAGGAGAAAAACTGGGTAACACACATATTGAAAAGGTACAGGACTGCCTTCCATCCACTGTATCGCTGAACACACGTTCCTGCAGAAGTTTGAACGGATTTGCTTTATACTCTCTCTCTCAGCAGTCTTTAATCCAGTTCAGTCAATCATAAACTGTGTAAAGCCTGGTTTAGCAGATGTTGCTTGCTTTAGACAAATACAGCTTTTTTGTTTTTTTTTTGTAATTTTTTATTTTTATTGTCACCACCTAAAATTTAACCAAACTGAATAACAGTAAAAAAATAAATATATATAAAACCCTGAATTACCACCTCAACTCCACTACGGTCATTTTTGGTCAAGAAGAGTTACACCAATGCAAACAGCAACTCTACCATATATATTTTTATTTTAAGCAGCAAGCTGCAGTTATAGGCATTTTATGAACAGTTCACTATCTCTCACACACACACACACACACACACACACACTATCGTGAAAAAGTATTTGCCCGGTCTGATTTTCTGCAGTTTTGCATATTTTTTACACAATGTTATCAGATCATCAACCAAATTTATGGAACACCCAATGCCCCCTTGTGAAAAGTAATCTCCCCCTTAGACTCAGTAACTGGTTACGCCATCTTTAGCAGCAATAACTGCAACCAAACTACTCCTGTAGTTATTAATCAGTCTCTCCCAGCACTGTGGCCCACTCCTTCATGCAGAACCACTTCAACTCAGTGACGTTTATGAGTTTGAGCATAAACTGCTTGTTTCAGGTCCTGCCACAACATCTCAATGGGGTTCAGGTCTGGACTTTGACTAGGCCATTCCAAATCTTTAAATTTCTGATGTAGATGTTGCTTGTGTGTTTCGGATCATTGTCTTGCTGCATGACCCAGCTGTGCTTCAGCTTCAGCTCACGGCCGGATGGCCTGACATTCTCCTGTAAAATTCTCTAATCCAGAGCAGAATTCAATGTTCCTTCAATGATGGCAAGTCATCCAGGTCCTGATGCAGCAAAGCATCCCCAAATCATGACACTACCACCACTATGCTTAACAGTTGGTATGAGGTTCTTACTGTGGAATGCAGTGTTCGGTTTTCACCAGACATAACGGGACACTTTTGACAGTTCCACTTTTGACTCATCTGTCCATAGAACATTGTTCCAGAACTCTTGAGGATCATCCGGATGCTTTTTGGCAAACTCGAGATGAGCATTCATGTGCTTCTTAGTGAACAGTGGTTTCCGCTTTGCTACTCTGCCATGAATCCCATTTTTGTCCAGTGTCTTTCTGATGGTGGAGTAATGAACACTGACTTGACAAGACGAGAGGCCTGCAGATCCCTGGGTGTTGTTCTAGGGTTCTTTGCCTTGCTCTTGGGAGAGATTTTGGCAGGACAGCCACTCCTGGAAAGATTCACTACTGTGCCAAACTTTCTCCATTTGAACAACAAGCCTCGGACGGTGGTTTGGTGGTATCCCAGAGCCTTAGAAATGGCTTTGTAACCCTTTGCAGACTGGTAAGCATTAACAACTTTTTTTTTTTTTTTTAAAAAGAGGTCTTCAAGAATTTATTTTAATAGTAGCATGATGTGCCTCTAGAACCTGTGTGCTGACAACTTCACTCTGATGGTAAAGGCCCAAGAGTCAGATTTATATTGGGCAGGGCTGGCCCAAATCAGACCCGATTGTTAACCAAAGCATTCAAACAGCTGACCCTAATTATCCCTTTAATTGGGTTGAGTTAACTGGGGGGGGGGGGGCAATAACTTTTTCACACCTGAAGACTGCATGTTTGATTACCTTGCACACCACACAAATGAAAGCAGCACCAAACTTTGGTGTCATTTTTTTGTCTCGGGCTCCCTCTGTATACTATTACAACCCACAAAAATATCTAACCAAATTCAATGTGAAAAATGTAGAAAATCAGACAGGGGGCAAACAATTTCAGTGTATGTATGTAGGAAAAACACACACAAAAAAATTTGCAACACAAAACTTTACACAGTTCCATGATTTAAAATGAAAAGTGCATTTAGTGTTCAAGTAGGGTGAACAGTTAGTTCAGTGAGGTGGCTGTCATCACTGTCTCCTCTAGCAGGAGAGGAGGGAGGGGGGTGGTTATCTTTTGGTCCTGCGTGGGTCTCTGCCATTGCTGATGGTGGTGGAGGGCTGCGGGTGCGCAGGAGGGTTGCCCCCTGCTGTCTGCTGGTTACCGTTGCCATTGCCCTGCCCACGCCCATTGGTTCTGCCAGGCCACCCATAGGATGGTGCTGGGTGCTGTGGGTGGCTGTTGGCAGGGGTCGCACCCATCGTGGAGTATGACTGCTGAGAGCCATTCCCTGAATAAGAAGAGACCGCGGGGGGGGGGGGGGGGGGGGGAAGTAACCCACATCAAAAAATGTAATACAAAAACATTAAAACACACAACTAGAGCTGCCAAGACCTATATAAAGCAAATCATCCACCACATGTTCAGCCAGATTCCTACACAGCCCCAGATGAATAAACTCAAATGAGGATATACAAGGTTAACACATTAGCTAGGGAGTCAGTTTTTTTTTTATTTAATTAAAACTTCCTACTATAGCTTTTCACTTCCTCGGATGCAATTAAGAAAGGTTTAGGTTCACAGGTGGAGTGTTTGTGTATGCCTGCCATTCCGAGCACTAGAACCTTTCATCAACAAACCTGGAAGGAAAACAGCCCTAGACATCTGAACACCCAGAACCAGTACAAAGCCAGGGCTAGCCTTACTGAGGGCTGTCAGAATCAAATCAGGCATGTCGTGTCATAACTTCTGATTAATGCTGCTATATTAAATTAAGGGATGTTAACACATGCAAAAAAGTGCGTGATGAGCTCCTGAAAATGCTGCTGGCTTAGTGCCGAGGCTGCCAACGCTTTCTCATTGTATAAGACATTTCAGTTTGAAACAAGTTGAACCGCTTGGATTCCTACTTGAGACTAGCGCAGGTAATGCAGGGATACTGCTCAGTATAACTTACCTTCTGGCTTTCACAATTTCACTTGATCAATACACTGGTAATTAGAATTGGAAATTGAAGTTCATGTTTTGTGCTGCATACCTGTATTTGAGCTGTTTGTGGGGGAGTTGCTCCTTTGCTCACCTTTGGCCTATACAAAAAAAAAAAACACATCATCCATTACAGGTACATCTGTACAGCCGATTTCGCAATACAAAGTGTACATGTAGTCCACACAAATATAAGGAATCAAGACCAGTTACTGGTGTATGGAAGTTGACTGTATGCAACTACAGCAGGTTCAAAGTCCAATTCCTAGTGATTCTATCTGGTCCAACTTAAATTTCAGATTAAAATATAACTGGTTTTGTGCTTTGAACTGCAGCCCTTTCACTCAGACAAGGCCTTCAGTGACATCAGAATGGTCAGGCCTGAGAGCTCCTGAACTGCACTAGAATACGCTCCTTTCAACCCATTTCAAATGCGTCTTTAAATAGCAAACTGTTTGGTATCAGTGGATTTCATTTTTAAAAATTCTACCTCCTGTTATCAAAACAGGGGTGGGAGGGTGTACCATAGGGATTACTAACTCTGTCACCCCATTGCCACCAACTCTGGGCCACGTTGGGCCATCCCGGGGCAACGGGCTTAAATGTTCACGCTTTACCTACACCATGGAAATCCCCGGGACTTTGTGATGAAACCTCTGTAATAGTTGTGACCCATCCCCAATCTCGAGCTTGTCATGACTCTGATCAGTACAATAAACAGAGGCGCTGCTCCTCGAATCCAACAACAGCAGTTACACCCCATACTATTAAAAGCACTAGTTCTAACCAATAACCTGCTCCTGGTGCCCCACTGTGCAGCGTACACAGTTCTGTAAGGCTACCTCATATTTGTACCAGGTGTCTACACTTTAGTGGGTCTCTAAGTGTGCAGAGTGCATTGCCGTGCCTGCTGTTTCACTTACACTCTTGTTCTGCAAGGACACCTGAGACAGGAAGTCTGGGTTGGGTTCACTGAAGTTGGGGATCTCAGAGTACACCATGCAAAACCTGGGGAGGATATCGAAGAAACTGGGTTTAGCACACAGACCTTGAACAGATCTGGGACTTTAAAGACTTTCTATCAGGCAGATTAACCCAGAGAATAGCAGTATCATTAATACACCCTCTGACAGGCAGCTGCATCTATATAGTCCTGTATTATTGATACATCAAAAAGCTACTTTTAAGGCATTGATAGCTTGCACTGTATTAATGCATGTATATAAAAGGATATACGTGCTTGTCACATTCACAGTGGGGTATAATAAATGAACGTAGTTCTTACTCCCCGATCTTCTGCAGGTCTCCCCCTCGTCCCGTGTACAACGTTAAGCAGCCTTTCCACATGGAGGCGTAACTAGAGGAGGCAGAGGAACAGAAAAGCAGCTAGAGATGAACAAGAACAAAGCAGGCAAGTGGCACAATGCCAAGGGGGCAGCGGCTTTGCTGGAACAGTTGGTATATGTACAGTAAAACAGTGACAACGATCTGCATCAGGGTTATGGTTAATACAGTGCAACAGTAAAAACTGTGACAGTGACAATGATCTGCAGCAGGGATATGGTTAATACAATGCAACAGTAAAAATGGTAAACGTGACAGAAAAAAAAAAAAATTGTGCAAAACAGCTGGTTAAAACAATATTACAGTGAAACACTGGTAAAAGAAACCAAATACAGCTGTCCACCAAATATTAGGCCTAATTCTGACACAGCTCTGTAAAACTACTGAAAATACCCTAAAGATATGAAGTTGGCAAATGGTCTCAAATGGTCTGAGACACTAGTGAAGTGGCGGCTTGACAACGGCACACCGGCTTGAGCCAGAACCACTGCTAGGGTGAAATGACCCGGGAAGTTAAAGCAGAACAAAATATAGATGAGAGTCTGCTTTCATCAAGTTGCACTTTTTGCCACAGCATTCATTTCTTTCAAATCAGCATGCAAGATCTACATGGCAAATGAAAGTGAATGGCAGGGAAATGAGGACGAAAAGCTGCATCTTACAGCACAACAGCTGGTTTCACAGCCCCTGATCAGCACTCACCTTGTCATCCGTAACTACTACAACACTCAAGTGCACCGCATTCAGAAATGCTAAAAGAAACTAAGATCCAACGACAGTGAAAAAAATCTCCAGCTGAAACGTTTGTCTTTGAATTTTAATTTAGCATTGCCCTTGGACTACCTTTAAGCTAATATTGAGCACCAGGATTAGTACCAATCAGGGTCTGTGAATCATCTGTACAAAACACTATGGGGTGTATAGGCAGAAACATCTAATCCACAAGAATGTTTCGGCTACAAGTCATCACTGAAGTCACTGAAAAACACCTGTAGTGGAAACTCTTGTCAATGAATGTTACAATATTATTTACACTGTACATTCAGGGTTCCATTTAGCATTGTGGACATACCCTCTGGTGAGACGAATGATGTCCCCAGGCTGGATCAGTGTCCCCAGCTCATCCCACACTGATATCGTGATGCTGCCACTCTTGTCTGCCACTTTACACGACCGCACCTCGTGCCCATCTTTAGTTTTGGTAACTCTACCTGCACAGAAAAAAAACAAGACAAATGAACTGATATCATGCAGCAGCATGGCTACCTACAGTCTGTATGCAGTCAAGCAGTCTCCCCTGTTGACAGGTTCCCCATTCCAACACTACCTACAACTTCTCATCCAGATATTAACAAAGCACATTTGTTCCAACTTCCCTCTCTCCATCAATACATTATTATTTGTTTATTTAGCAGATGCCTTTATCCAAGGCGACAGACACTAGGGAGTGTGAACTATGCTTCAGCTGCAGTCACTTAGAACAAGGTCTCACCATAAAGACGGAGCACAAGGTGGTTAAGTGACTTGCTCAGGGTCACACAGCGAGTGAGCTGGGACTTGAACCAGGGACCTCCTGGTTCCAAGCCCTTTTCTTTAACCACTGGACCTCACCGCCTACATGTTTTATTGAAAACCTAGTTTGATTTGCATACCCTCAGTCAAAATACTAAGCACTTCTTTTTTGGTTCGAGTTACTACTGGCAGAAAATATGGCCAAGGCATGAACCTACAACAGCCCAACTCAAAGTACCTTACATAACAAAGCATACATCCCTGAACCTCCTCTGCAAAGAAGCCATTTTATTTTAAAAAGTTTTATGATGATTATAATGTAATAAGAATAATCAGTATTCATATTAATTTACTGATCCTATCCTGGTACCTAATTACATCACAAAAGCATGTATTCTGGCCCCAGCACTGGCAGGCTGTAGTTGGGAGAGGCCCAGGACTGCTGAGATAGTGTGACAGCAATGTGTCCCTGTAGGTTTCACCCTGCTATAGCAAATACTACACACATACATGCAGCACTGCTTCTTGGCCTTTGTAGAATCACCAATAAATAAGGAAAAAATGCTGCATACATTGAAGACTAGGATATAATTCTCTCTCTCGATCAGTGCTCAATACAGACAATGTCTCAATGTCAATGCCTCGGATTATTAAGATGCGGCTCCTTTAAGAGAAAGGAGACAAATGGTCTCTCTACACGTGTGGTTCCATTGGGCAACACGTCTGCGCCTTCTTAACTTACCTGTCTCCAGTACAATAAAGACGATATTTAAATTTTTCAGCCCGGGTTTAACTTCTTTTATCAAGACAACTGCTTCGTTGGGAATGCTCGACATTGTAACAGCTGGCAATGTTTGTTACTAAAATATATGGAAAAAAAAAATACTTATTTAGCAGCGGGGTCTGGGCTGTGGTTGCGGCAAAATATCTAAATAACAGTTTTCAGTTGTGTGGCAAGTCTTATTATATTGTGTGGCTGTATTATATTCAGCCTTAAAATGTGGGTTTCTGAGAAACGACACCTTTGCCTTATTGCGAATCTATCATGCTTGTCTAAAAAACAAAAAAAAAGCAAATTAATAATCAGATCTTCACAGCCCTTTTGTTTCATTTAGAGGCGTTTAGCATGACTGTCCATCACTGTATATAACAAATTCAAACTACTTTTAATCGCATTACTGTACCATCAAATGACCCGTGGAGCGAAAACTACCTCGATAAACCAGCATTCGCAACGCTCCACTCTCTAACTTGCATTGTCTAGATCTGGCGTACAGAAATTAAATCTTTCCTTTTGTTTCCTTGAGTGTTTAAACGCTACTATTGCAGCAGACCCTTGATTTAATTATTTTAAAACATTACTGTATTTTAAAACTGCGTATTATTATGCGTTAACACACTAACTGTTGTTGTGCATTTCAGATTTAAATGTAGAGTATGAAACTGTGTTTGGAAGGCCTCTCGAATTAAAAGAGTCCACCCTTCCAGCTTCCTTCGCACAGACCTACAGTTTGAATGTTGAATTAATTGTATTTAATTTTTTAACTATGCAGCTCGTTCCTATTGAAACCACCACTGACCCTCCCTCCGCCACACAAAGCCCACGAACTGCGCCAGCGTGGGTGCCGTCGGATGTGTAAAAACAGATAGGCTGTACCATCCTACAGCTGAAAAGGGGCGGAAGGCAGGCTACTTTCAATTTCGAATACGTTAAATGTTCGTAGCTTTGTTCACAGTTAACAATGCAGTGCACATACACATATTTAGCGACATAAATTATACGATAAAAACGGCCACACAGCAGTGACGGTATATTGTTACTACATACACAAGTACAAGCACCACGAAGGCTTGTGGTGGTACCGTCCATGGAATGTGTTTTTTTTTTTTTTTTTTTTTTTTGTAACAACGGCCTCCAAAGACAGACACTGATTGGACAGCTGGGAAAATGACCGAACGTCTAGTTTTTCTTTTAACTCTTGCGCCGCTGGTAAAGAGACGCCGTGACTTGCTGACTGATTCGTGTTTTTTTTTTTTTATTTTATTTTATTTTTTAACATTGAAACTTTAAACCTACCGAAGTGGCTACAAGTTATAGCACGGGAAAAATTAAAATTAAAAAATAATGCGGGCTCTTGTAATCAAGACAGCCTTAAGAACTGAACCACATTTTTTTGCAAAAGCCATTAAATATGAATATAAAACCCGTTTTGATTTAGACATACATACAAAATGTTTAAAATATATTAGCACAAAAAAAATATGCAGCCATTTTTTTTTTTTTTTTTTTTTTTTTTTTTTTTTGCTTTACAGAGGGGAATAAAACGGTGATTGTCCTTTTGTGTAAATGAAAACCTGCGGTAAATTCGCGGGGACTCGACTTTCCGTCTGTTCACTGCCCATGAACCTCGCTCACACGTCAGCAGGCACGATCACACAAGCTGGGAGTAGAGCAGGAACGTAAATAACACATTTGTCAGTTATGCTGAATAAAGAGAACTATGTAAATATCCTGAACAATGGATTTAAATATTAAAGTTAGCATTTTTTAGTAGTATGTATTGCCAGTCAGGGTAATTTAACACCAACTTTTACTTAATTACAGAACAAATATGCATAAAGATTATTAGCTCGTCACGAACAGGATTCGAACCTGTGCGGGGAGACCCCATTGGATTTCGAGTCCAACGCCTTAACCTCTCGGCCACCGTGACTCCGCTATTTATGGTATGTCTTATCAAGTAGTGATTCATAAATTCATAATCCGAAATACACACTTAGATATGCACTTAGAACCAGATTCCTTTATAATAACTGGAATGTAATGTAGGTTGGGTGCTATGATTCAACACTTTCCTGCAATGGTTAGATGTCTCCACCAGATGGTGCTAGAGCTCCGTGTATAGCAGTGCTGTACTGCCTTGTGTTCTTGTATAGCAGGGGTCTCCAGCCCTGGTCCTGGAGAGCCCCTGTCCTGCAAGTTTTATAGGTGTCTTTACATCATCAGTGGCTAATGAGCTGGAACATCTGTTAATCTTGACTAATTAAGCCATTCATTGGTTCAATTAAGTAATTGAGAGATCAGTTGAAACGAAAACCAGCAGCCACAGTAGCTATCCAGGACCAGGGTTGGAGACCCCTGTTGAACACTATCAGTTGTGTGGAGAACTGTTTCCGGCGGATCCCTGGCATGCTCTATAGTTCTTCTCAGGCATGGGCGTTGGCAGATAGGTGCAAGGAGGGGCACCCCCTCCCAGAATCTGAATATACATAAAAAAAAATAAAAAAAAAATAGTTGTAGTGTTTTTCAGGAAATTAATAGACTGATCTTTAGATCTGTGTTGCATTTTATTAAAACGTATATTCAGTTAAGTTTTTTTTTTCTTAAATAAACAAATAAAAACTCTCAGAGAGATCTTCCCTCTCTTACTTGACACACACACACACACACACACACACACACACACACACACACACACACACACACACACACACAGGGCTTCTAGCTTTCAGTGTTTTCTTCTGACATTTCGCCTCTCCTTTAGAAATTAATTTCACAATTAAAAGTTTCTCTGTTTTAATTCAGAAACCAAACACACATTTAGGCAGTGCTCAGAGTCATTTTAAAAGGGGAGTTACAGTTAAACACGACGAAAACACAGATGCTGGCGAGTAAATAACTCCTGAGGTGAATATTATGTTAATTTAAGGTAGGGCTCAGGAAAGGTTATGTGTGTGTGACGAATCATTACCATTTTGCCAATTTGTATAAGTTTTGCGTCGTATTCTGCACTTCCTGCAGTTCTGACAGTGCCATTTTGCCAATTTGCATACGTTTTGTGTCATGTTTTGCACTTCCCGCAGTTCTGACTGTGTGTGTGTGTGTGTGTGTGTGTGTGTGTGTGTGTGTGAAGAAGATGACTGCGGTCAGGGTGAATAGTTTGCTTCCATATGTTTTTAAACCTCATTCCGTTTAGAAAAAACATCCTCTATCACACATGTACCAGCAGAGGAAGTTGAATTGACCACAATGAGCGGTCATTTCCTGTATATGCAAAGAGACGCCACTCTACAGCAAGCAGTTCTTGTGAAATATTGCTGCAAAGTTAAGACGAAATGTGCTGCCTGTAAATGTATAAACGTGGTCAAAAATGATAACCCTGCTTCTAAACCATAGAGTAGCTGTGAGGCACACAGATCGAGAGCATTTCTGAATTCCTAAAAACTGATTTCTTGCAGGAAATCCGTGTGCTGACTGACCCTTACTCATGAGTGCTTTTTACTACATAGAATTCTTTATATCTTAATATTTTGTCAGGTATGATATGTGTTTGCTAATGTTCACAAAACAACATTCAATGTACAGTCGCCTTTTGCAGACAAAAAAAATGGTTAAGAACAAATACGTAAATAGATACTGGTCTTGTTAAAATGCATTCCCCTGAAATTTGACCTTTGACCTTTCTTTGGTCTCAGAATGCATATGAAATAACCCAGTCTTAATTATTTGTTAGTAATTTACTGCACACACCTTAAATAATACATAGTGAGAAAGCAAACAAACAAAAAATGATCTGTGTTGTTTTTAACCCTTAACTGTCTCAGTGGTACGCAGTAGTACAGAGGAGTCATCTCTTCGGGTGATGATAATGTTTTTGAAAGCTCTAGGAAACCACACTGAGCTGATCAGAAGGATAACAAGCTGACTGTCCAGAGATTCTTGGGCAGGACCTTTTTTTTTTCCGCTGGTGGGAAATAACTTGTACATTCAGTGTGCAGACTACAGGGAGAGACCACAGGAGGACATGTCTTGCTGTGTCCTCCTGTGAAAGACAGTTCTACATTTCCTCTGAAAGGGACACTCTGTCCTGCTCAGAGGACGTTGGGGTACTCTAGTAGCTGCTCAGCAACCTAGAGGAGAGGGACACTCTGAACTTACTGTGCTTTTAGGTGCATCCTGTTTGTAGAATTTGCTGGCTCCTGACAGGACCTCTGATATTCCAGAGGAGGCGTGGCATTATTTACGATGTGTCTTTGTCGAGTTCTCATTCACTGTGGTCCGTGGTCTCACAGGCCGGAGACCAGACTTGAGAAATATATTCAAGCTTCACCTGCCTTTTATAATCAAAACTGGAAACCAAGCAGCATGACACAACACAAGTCCAGAGAAGATGGGTGATACACAAAAAAAACTTTATTTTATACTTTTTAAAAGTGTTTTAATAAAAAGAGAAAGAGTACAGAAGACTAACATACGTAAGATTGACATGAATGAATTCTGGATAATTACCACGGAAAAAGCACTTTGGCATCAGCAGTGACTATTAATAATAATAATAATAATAATAATAATAATAATAATAATAATAAAAACAGCTGGCAGTTTAAAGACTGGACCCTGATACTTGACCCTTAGTAATGGTCACCTTAGTTAGGAGTAGGGTTGCCACCTGGCCCCATAATTCCGGAACACTGCGAGACAGAACAGGATTTTGAAGTTGCCTTTAAACTGAAGGAAATCAACATGTGAATTGAGCCCTAAACCTTTGCTAAATTGATTCTGGTGATTAATTATCTTGAGGCAGCATGACAATACAATAATAGCTTTTAACAAATGAAATAAATAAATATGTACATCAATATTTATTTATTTTATTAATAGTTTTAAAAATATATATGTTAAAGTTTCTTTATAGTTTCTAATAGTATATCACCTTCTCCCACTGAAATCATTAATACTGAGCAGCTGTTCACTACTCCTGACACCAGACAGCTTGAACACTGGATCAGTGCTGTTATTTAATTGGGAGAGTCAATGTAAATTAGGGCTATATATTGCTAATTAATAGGATGTAATTAGCATCTTTTAAAAATTGAAAACTGAAATATAATTTTGTACAAAATAAAAATAAATATCTTGAATAAACCTACACACGTGTTTATTCAAGATGCTTTTTTTATTTTGTAAGATTTGTATTATCGCAATGATTCGGATAATTAAGACGCAGTATAAATTAAGCAAGTGCTTGGTGCTCAATTCATGTGTTTATTGCTTTCAGTTTAAGAGCAACCTAAAAACCATGTCCCGTCCCAAAGTGTTCCCTAATTATGGGGCCAGGTGGCAACCCTAGATAGGGGTCGCTGTAATGCAAAGATTCTCCCCCAGAGTCCAAGAGGCATCAAAGCAAAGGAATCAGAATTCGTCTGGGGGTTGCTTCTGGGGAACTGCCAGTAATAACACAGAACCAACGGTGGCAAATCTTTTTTGATGCGAGAAGGGAGAGGGTGGGCACTACTACAGTAATATCAGTGGTTAGCTGAGGAGTTGGAGGTGGTAATGCAGTGCTGTCTAAAACAGCAGGGCTGGTCACCGAAGGAGGATCTGGACTAGCCATTAGGTGTCGCTGTTCCTCTGTGTAAAAGGAGGACTATTGCCCACCTCTAGTAGTCTTGTTTATACTATACAGTGCATCTACCATAGTTTATCATGGTTTGACATGTTATTTTTATAAGTGTTACCTTACCCATTTACAATGCTTACTAGGCTTTGCCATGCTTTCACTATGCTTTATTGCACTTTTATAAGGGCAGCGACTGCGTGCTCTGTAGAGAGAGCAGCTGTTGCAGTGCTGGGCTCTGAGCCCAGGGTTGCTGGTTCATATCCCAGTGACTTGAAAATATAAAGAGGGAGCTAAAGTAACAGGTACACAGAGACTTAAAGAATTACAGCAGTAGAAAACAATCTTGTCTCTGTATTTTCTTAATTTATACCCCTCCCCCACCCCCCCCGCCCATATCCCCACATCACTGAACGCAGCGAAGAACCCTGTTAGTAACCCAGACCCCGAGAGACAGGGCTGCTTCTAAGCTGTATGTGTTTATATAGTACATGCTGTATATGGCATTTATATGGTGCTCCCAGAGAAAGCAGGGCATACTTACAGTTTGACTCATGTTTTACAGTAAAGCCATTGGAAACAGATGGGCAGCAAATCACAAAAGTATTTGAGTGGGTGGACGGGAGGTTGTGAGGCTAGAGGCATTGTGTTCCTTTGATAAATGTACATCAATAATATACAGCATATTTAGTTGCATGATGAACTGGACTCCTGATTGTTGAAGTCCCTGTCTAAGGATTTCTGTGACTTGGACTCCAAACTGATGTCTAAATCTCAATCACGTTCCTCTACGCTGGAAGTCACTGCTCAAAATGACCAGCAAGGACAAGAGCTATTCAGCACTAAACATCTACACTATGAGGGAAAACAATACCAGGCTGACTAAAAGTCCAGTGACCTAAAGGAAAATGTGGATACGACTAGCTGCTGAGCTCACACACAGAGCCTGAATGCTACAGAATATATTTCAAGGCAAACCATGCTGTGAACTGATCAGCACAACACTAGTTCTCTCACGTCTATTTTGCCTCCCAGATATGTTTGTGATTTGCCCTTCACCCTTCATGCTAACCATCAGCAATGCAGGCAGAGGCTGTGGGAGGAAAACATATGAGAAAGAAGACACTGGCATACAGTTATTACTGTGTCCTCTTACTAATGTGCCCCTCTCTCCTCCCCTGCCCCCTCCCACAGGAAAGATGACCAGGAAAAAAAATACACACAATTCTCATTAAAATAGGAAAAAGTGTTTTACTGAGAAAAGTAAATATATAGATAGATAGACAGGCAGACACATACAAAATGAGTTAGCTGGATAATTATACAGATTTATGACTAGATATTTAATTGTATTTAGATGCTGTAGGGTGACTGAATGATTCAAGTTATTGAAGTGGATAACAAAGACAGACAGACAGACAGACATCACACATCAAATCTAAAAACAAGACTAGAACATCAATTGTTTGGTAATGGGTGATCCTTACAAGGAATGAAATATAAACCAATCTTGACATTGGATCATAGCAGGCCTTTTTCATGGGCCATGTGATTAGGTGTGATGGTGAGGGTGGAAGAGGCAAGGAAAGCTTAGAGCACCCCAGGAGACATTTCACAATCTACACCTAGGACTGAAAACACCTCCTTTCCGAAGGCACAGGGTGACGATGACTAATCCAGGTTGAGGACAGCTGGCTGCACGACAGGCTCCCCGGAGGTTTCCTCTTCCGAAGGCTGGGGTTCTTCCTGCCTGAGGGTGGAGGATGTGGTGTACTCCAGGATCTCAGCTTCATCCTCCAGTGACTCCACAATGGTGAGCTCCATCTCCATGTCACCTACAGCCACGCTGCTCTTCTCCAACCTGATCTCCTTCTGCAGGGAATCCGCGGCGGCCTTCACCTCATCCAGGGCTGCGGACAGCTCAGAGTGGACCTCCGAGAAGGAGACATCTTCCCCAGGGCTGCTGAGGGGCTCCAGCTCGATGGAGGCCATGGCTGTTGGAGACTCCCCAGCAGGGGTGGGTGTAGTGGGGGTGACGGAAGTTTCTCCTTCCCTGTTCTTCTTGACGTTGAAGGTGAGAGGAGTCACCTTAAAGGAGGAGCTCTTGGAGCTGCTGGTCTTCTGGTGGTTGGGGGTGAGGCTTTTCTTGATTTTCTCTCTCTTCTCAGGGGACACAATCTTGGTCCCGATCTTGCTCATCTTCTTCTCAATGTTCTGCCTTGAGAAGGCCTTCTTCAGGCTGTCCACCCTCTTCAGGCTGGAGCGCTTGATCTTCTCAGCGCGGGATTGCTCATGCTTCTCCTCTTGGAGACTGCCCTCCTCCTCGTCCGGGCAGATCTCCTCATCCGAGGACAGGTTCACCGTCTGCAGCGTCTCCTCCAGGGACTTGTTGCTGTCCACAGACTCCTCGCCCTCCGTCCCTCGCGGGTATGGGACAGGGTCCTTCACGAAGGCGCTGGCCGGGATTTCGTTTTCTTCCTGGAAAAGACCAAGACAAGCAAAATAAAAGTGACAAAATGAATACGCTAAAAGCCATCAGTATTAAAGCAAGAGGATACAATTTTATGGTACTGGTCACTGGTTTTGAAGAGAGATAAGTAAATAATATTAGAAATGATTACACATGTTCCGATAATGAGCACCTTCGAGTGTAGGCTAATGAGCTCTTTGGAAATGAAGTGCGGCTGTGTCTGCAGATCTCATGCATTAATATGATAAGAGTGCTAATGTTTGCTAGTTAATGACCTGAAGCAAAGCCAAGATCTCTTCGGGAATCTCAAACGAGCCTTTATACACAGCAAAAAAATAACGTCTGCGGATGCTATTTCAGATATTAACCATTGTGTTCCCTGCACTGTGGAAGGTTCATACAGTACAGTACGATACAATCCCAATGTTCTCTCCTACAGCACTCTTCATGTCAAGGTAAAACAATCACAAATCCGCAGTTAACCTGACTCTGTGTACAAGCAGAACCTGTCCATTGAGCACAGTGTTCCAGTGCTGTTATTACTGTCCAGATTGCATTGCACTCGATAGGTGGCTCTGCTGCAAAGCAGCAATACTGTACAGTGGCCACAGTCTCGATCAATGCCAGTATCTCATTACAATGCCTGTACCCCTGAGCTGTGCTAGTCATCTTCACTGTTTTGCTCAGGTACATCATCACTGCACATGATGTTTGAATTCATGGCTCTGTGTTCTGTTGCTCCAACATTTTTCAATTTTTCAACAATTTTTTCAATTTCCCGGCAGTTAGGATTCTCCTAGCAAACTCCCAGCCAGTCAAAGAATGATATAAGGAAAAGTGATAATAATAATATCTTTATTTTTATATAATGCCTTTCATAGTGGACCACTATCACAAAGCACTTTACAGAGGTAGGCTGTGAACTGTGCATTATATGCAGAGTCACTTACAAAAGGACATTAGATCTCAGTATCAAAGCAACCAAACCCAGAACAAAAACTACTTACCCATATAAATACTCAGACTTAGTCGATAGCACTAGTAGCTAAGCTACGCGGAAACCAAGCAGGTCTAATTAAATCCACATGCTTGTATTTACTATGAATAAAACCATCGATGTGTATAAAATTCTGCTCGGTACAGCTGTATATATATATATAAAATGATACAGGTATTCTAGGGTATAGAGATAAAGTGTTAAAGTTATAAAGCACTTTTAGAAACAACTGCACTGTAATTAGGAGAATCTTGTTTTGGCTTGAACAGTCTGGAGTAGTGTGTTAACATTTTTAAAAAGTGCTGTGCTAACATTGTACTTTGAATTTTGAGCGAATCTGACCCTGTACTCTCTGTTGTTAAGTTTTTCCAGCAGCATTTTCTTCAGCTAAAAGCAGCCTGATACAAATAAACAAAGCAACAGCAGCTTCGCCCCATCACAGATTCCACTCATATTTTCCACTGAATTCTGGAACTCTGGAGAGGTTCCAAGGCAGGGCTCTTACCCAGGCATAGGGCTCAGTCAGGAATGTGAAACACACGCAGCAGAATTAAAAACCTACAAGGCAGAGATCCCCAACATTTCAACATGCAGGTGCCACATACTTCACAGCATATCCCTGGTTTATGGCCAGCTTGCTCGTGTGCACATCACAGGCTGTGGCACTGGTAGTCTGCACTCCTGTCAGTAATTGTAATGATGGCAACCCAGTATGCATGTTACATTGTGCCTGATACTCAAGGCATCCTGTCTACTAAGTAGAATACTAGAACACTCTATACCTGCACTCTACTGTCTAGAATACCAATCCAGTGCACATGTTACATTGCGATTACTGTTCAAAGCGCCTTGCTTACTAAGCAGAATACTTCCAATAGTGCTGCATTCAGAAATATTAAAAGAGACTTGACAAACGCTTCGGCTAAACGTCTCTTTCAATGTCTTTAATGCTGAAATTAGATTTTTTGATCCTATGCTTTTAACACTGCAGTGTGATGTAGACTCTACTCCCAAATTGTAAAATAGTTTATTTTAGTATTTCTAGAAGAAGAATAAATGTAACTCTTGAAGTGGAGGCTGATATTAGAAGTTTGAACACACAGACTGGATATTTCACACATTACTATTCAAAGCGTAATCCAATTATCCAAACATGCAGGCAGGGAATTACCCTTCACACCCCCATGCTAAATATCTCTGTGGCTTAGCAGATAAAAGGAGGTTCTCAGAGAAGGCTGTAAGATAGCATTGAAAAGAGATACCAAGTTAATGTCCATCTAGAGACCTTGTAGGACCTCAGATTCAGCCGGGCTTTCACAATACTCTAGCCAGTCATTAACTTGATGGTAATAGACCCACCTTCCAAACGCTATATATTTGGACAAACCAGTTTTTTCTCCCAGTAAGGAGTTACTTGCCAGAAGAATCAATGAAAGTTGTTTGCAGCCAGGTTGCTGTAGTTTATTGACATGATGGCCCTGATTCTGTTAAAGTTACCAGACCAATAGCAATAAACTGGGGACTTCCAGTGCTAGGCTGCAGTACTGATTGGAAATTTGATTAGGTGTAAGTGCATTTGTATAACATACTGAACAATGTAGCATGTTAAACGAGGGCTGACTGCAGTACACACTGCAATTAAGCAAACCCAGGTGGGCTCCAGTATAAATCTTGAACTGGAACAATCTCAAACGTGTGCAGAGATGAGGGTCTTTCTCAGCCAGTGTGTTATTTGTTTCTTGCTGTAGAGCATAACATCTGTTCTCTCTCTGCTATCTCTCTGCTCTCTCTGCTTTCTCTCTGCTCTCTGCTACTTCTCTGCTTTCTCTCTGCTCTCTGCTCTCTCTGCTTTCTCTCTGCTCTCTGCTACTTCTCTGCTTTCTCTCTGTTCTCTCTCTGCTATCTCTCTGCTCTCTCTGCTATCTCTCTGCTTTCTCTCTCTGCTATCTCTGTTCTCTCTCTGCTTTCTCTCTGCTCTCTATGCTATCTCTCTGCTCTCTCTCTGCTCTCTCTGCTACTTCTCTGTTCTCTCTCTGCTATCTCTCTGCTATCATTCTGTTCTCTCTGCTTTCTCTGCTCTCTGCTACTTCTCTGTTCTCTCTCTGCTATCTCTCTGCTCTCTATGCTATCTCTCTGCTCTCTCTCTGCTCTCTCTGCTACTCTCTGTTCTCTCTCTGCTATCTCTCTGCTCTCTCTGCTTTCTCTCTCTGCTCCTTCTCTGCTTTCTCTCTACTACTTCTCTGCTTTCTCTCTGATATCTCTCTGTTCTCTCTCTGCTATCTCTCTGCTCTCTCTACTATCTCTGCTTTCTCTCTCTGCTATCTCTGTTCTCTCTCTGCTGTCTCTCTGCTCTCTATGCTATCTCTCTGCTCTCTCTGCTCTCTATGCTACTTCTCTGTTCTCTCTCTGCTATCTCTCTGCTCTCTTTGCTTTCTCTCCCTGCTATCTCTCTGTTCTCTCTCTGCTGTCTCTCTGCTATCTCTTTGCTCTCTCTCTGCTCTCTCTGCTACTTCTCTGTTCTCTCTCTGCTATCTCTCTGCTCTCTGCTTTCTCTCTCTGTTATCTCTCTGCTATCTCTGCTATCTCTCTGCTTTCTCTCTCTGCTATCTCTCTGCTCTCTGTTCTTCTCTGCTATCTCTCTGCTCTCTCTCTGCTATCTCTCTGCTCTCTCTGCTACTTCTCTGCTTTCTCTCTGCTATCTCTGTTCTCTCTCTGCTATCTCTCTGTTCTCTCTCTGCTGTCTCTCTGCTCTCTCTGCTGTCTCTCTGCTTTCTCTCTGCTATCTCTGTTCTCTCTCTGCTATCTCTCTGCTCTCTCTGCTATCTCTCTGTTCTCTCTCTGCTTTCTCTCTGCTATCTCTCTGCTTTCTCTCTCTGCTATCTCTCTGTTCTCTCTCTGCTGTCTCTGCTCTCTCTGCTATCTCTGCTTTCTCTCTCTGCTATCTCTCTGCTCTCTCTCTGCTATCTCTGCTGCTCTCTCTGCTATCTCTCTGCTTTCTCTCTCTGCTTTCTCTCTGCTATCTCTCTGCTATCTCTCTGCTTTCTCTCTCTGCTATCTCTCTGCTCTCTCTCTCTGCTCTCTCTCTGCTCTATCTCTCTGCTTTCTCTCTCTGCTATCTCTCTGCTTTCTCTCTCTGCTATCTCTCTACTATCTCTCTCTGCTATCTCTCTGCTTTCTCTCTCTGCTATCTCTTTGCTTTCTCTCTCTGCTATCTCTCTGTTCTCTCTCTGCTATCTCTCTACGCTCTCTTTGCTATCTCTGCTAACTCTTTGCTCTCTCTACTATCTCTCTGCTCTCTCTGCTATCTCTACTCTCTCTGCTATCTCTGTGCTATCTCTCTACGCTCTCTGCTATTTCTTTGCTCTCTCTCTCTCTGCTTTCTCTCTGCTTTCTCTCTGGTATCTCTCTGCTTTCTCTCTGCTTTCTCTCTGCTCTCTCTGCTCTCTCTGCTTTCTCTCTGCTTTCTCTCTGCTTTCTCTCTCTGGTATCTCTCTGCTCTCTCTGCTATCTCTGCCTCTCTCTCTGGCTATCTCTCTGCTCTCTCTGCTATCTCTCTGCTCTCTCTCTGGTATCTCTCTGCTCTCTCTGCTATCTCTTTGCTCTCTCTGCTCTCTCTCTGCTTTCTCTCTGCTTTCTCTCTCTGGTATCTCTCTGCTCTCTCTGCTATCTCTTTGCTCTCTCTGCTCTCTCTGCTTTCTCTCTGCTATCTCTCTGCTCTCTCTGCTCTCTCTCTACTATCTCTGCAATCTCACTGCTATCTCTGTGCTATCTCTCTATGCTCTCTCTGCTATCTCTCTGCTCTCTCTTTGCTATCTCTCTGCTTGCTCTCTGCTCTCTCTGCTCTCTCTCTGCTTTCTCTCTGCTTTCTCTCTCTGCTATCTCTCTGCTCTCTCTCTCTGCTTTCTCTCTGCTATCTCTGTGCTATCTCTCTCCGCTCTCTCTGCTATCTCTCTGCTCTCTGCTCTCTCTACTATCTCTGCAATCTCTCTGCTATCTCTGTGCTATCTCTCTATGCTCTCTCTGCTATCTCTCTGCTCTCTGCTCTCTCTACTATCTCTGCTTCTCTCTGCTCTCTCTCTCTCTGCTAACTCTTTGCTCTGCTCTGCTCTCTCTGCTTTCTCTCTCTGCTCTCTGCTCCCTCTCTGCTCTCTGCTACCTCTCTGCTCTCTCTTTGCTCTCTCTCTGCTCCCTCTCTGCTCTCTGCTCCCTCTCTGCTCTCTCTGCTTTCTCTCTCTGCTATCTCTCTGCTCTCTCTTTGCTCTCTCTGCTATCTCTGCTGTCTCTCAGCTCTCTCAGCTCTCTCTCTCTCTCTCTCTCTCTCTCTCTCTCTCTCTCTCTCTCACTGAGGACTGTGGGATCGTGGGAGGGGCTTGTGTAGAGCGAGTGGTGTGTACTGTGCGTGAGTAAAACTTTTACTGAAGTTATATTCATTTTGTACATGTTTAGCTTTATTTATTTATTTATTTATTTATTTATCCTTCCTGATTTGGAGCCGTCATGGGTTCCAAATCGGGAAGTTTTGGGTCGCTGACCCGTAGGCATGGCTTTAAATGTATTCCAGACAGTTCAATAACAGTGGAGGAGTGTTTGTTAGCTGTCGGGGAGAAAATAGGATATGGAAATATAAACTCTGATGCAAGAATGAATAAAGCCATTGTTGTTTTTCTTAGTAGTGAACTGTTAGTGAACAGGATTGTTGAAGAAGGTTTGTATATCAAAGAAAGTTTTGTCAGCGTTTTACCTTTAGCTTTCCCTGTCACTAAAGTTATCCTTTCAAATGTCCCGCCTTTCATTAAAGATGAGTTGATTATTAATGAGCTACTAAGATATGATAAAATAATGTCCCCAATTAAACCTATTTTACTCGGTTGTAAAAACCCAGATGTTAAGCATGTCATGTCTTTTAGGAGACAAGTTTTTGTATTATTGAATGACCTCAACTCGTCTATTGAAGTTGCATGGACTTTCAATATTGACGGTAGTAATTATGTTATATTTGCCAGCACAGTAGAGCTCTCTGACTCCTCGGTGCTGCTCGATGAGGCTCTGCCCAACCCGTCTGGTAAGAGTAAAATATATCCAGTTGATACAATATCAGCATTTTTAGATAAAACCAAAGGGAAAAGGGGAACTGATTTAACACAGTTCTTTCCTAATATCCAGCTGTTTATCTACTCTGCAAAAATAGCCATGAGAAAAGCTACGTTAGAGGAGCTAGACCAAAAGAAACGGTATCGTTTAAAAAAAGTAATAGTCTCTGCAAGAAAATTATTGAATGATAACAAACCGAAGACATATTAATGGATTATTTAATAAGACATTTTAATATAGTTTTTAGTAGTTTGTTTTTGTTTTCTTTATTTCCTATGGAACAAATTCAAATAGCTACTTTTAATGTAAATGGTTGTAGGAGTGTTAATAAGAGAGCACGTTTATTTCATTTGATCACACAGAAGAGAGTGAATGTGATGTTTTTACAGGAAACGCATACAGACAGTATGAATGAGAGTGAGTGGCTGAGCGAATGGAAGGGGCGGGGCGTCTTTAGTCACGGTTCTAATGTCAGTGCTGGAGTAGCTGTGCTGTTCTCCCCAGGGCTGCAAATAGAGATTTTATCAGTTAGTGAGGAAATCCAAGGGCGCCTTTTAAAAATAGAAATGGTTTTTAAAGGCACTGAGATTGTTTTTATCAATTTATATGCACCAAATGAGGGCAGGGAAAAAGTTTTATTTTTTAAAAAATTTAATCAAGTTTTATCTAATTGTAATCCTGCACATATGATTTTAGTGGGGGGTGATTTTAACTGTACAGAACATTTTATCATGGATAGGAATCATGAAGAGCCACATCCCCAGTCTTCAAAAGAATTGTCTGCTGTTTTAAAAGTTCAAAGCCTGGTTGATGTCTGGAGGAATTTATATCCCAGTATAAAGCAGTATACTTGGGTTAAAATCAATAATAATAATCAGATATCAAAAGCGCGATTAGATAGATTGTACTGCACTAAACAAAATCTTAATCAGATTTTTAAGAGCAATATCATTTCCACTATGCTGTCTGATCACCACTGTGTGTTACTTACTATTTGCCTGCTTCTGCTGCTCCCTCAAAGTCATACTGGCATTTTAATACTAAATTATTGGAAGACAAACAGTTTTTAGATCTTTTTAAAGCATTTTGGGTCTCCTGGAGGCAGCAGAGCATGAAATATAGTAGTATACAACAGTGGTGGGACATTGGAAAAATACAAATTAAAATTTTCTGTCAGCAATATACTTTAAATACAACCAGGGTTTTGAACCAGACAGTTGAAGAGCTTGAGAGAGAGATATTGAGAATAGAAACAAAAATTACTCTCGATAGTGATGAAAACATCTTCCAGTCTCTGAGAGAGAAAAGAGAAACTCTGAGCAGCCTACTGGAGGAAAGAGTGAAGGGGTCCCTCATCCGCTCTCGTTTCACACTGCTAAAGGACATGGATGCACCCACCAAATTCTTTTTCAACTTGGAGAAGAAGGTGGTGGAGAGTAAGCAGCTGTTTTGTGTGCGTCTGCCCTGCGGGAAGGAGGTGCACAGTAAAGAAGATATTAATAGAGCAGCTGTGCTTTTCTACACCCAGCTGTTTAGTGCCAAGCCCTGTGATGAGGAGCAAATCGCTTTACTGCACCAGGACCTGCCCAAATTGTCTCAAGAAGAACAGCACCCCCTAGAAGCCTGTTTGACAATGCAAGAGCTGACGAAGGCAGTCACTCAGATGTCACCAGGAAAAGCCTCTGGGATTGATGGCCTTCAGGCAGAGTTTTATAAAAAGCTCTGGCCAGTGATTGGGGAAGACCTTTTCCGGGTTTTACAAGAGTGCATTAGAGAAGGAGAGCTGTCTCTGAGCTGTCGTTGGGCTGTGATTACACTGTTGCCAAAAAAAGGAGATCTAAAAAAACTAAAGAATTGGCGCCCCGTCTCACTTTTATGTTCGGATTATAAAATATTTTCAAAAGCCTTGGCCAATAGACTGAGGGAATGTATTCACACCGTGGTTCATAAAGACCAGTCATATTGCATTCCTGGAAGGACAATATTTGATAATATCTTTCTAATCCAAGACTTTTTAACTGCTAGTAATCTTTTAAATCTTGATTTGGGGATTATTTCTCTAGATCAAGAAAAAGCATTTGATAGGGTGGATCACAAATATCTTGTTAAAACATTACTGATTTTGGTCCTAATTTCATTTCTTTTATTTCCCTGTTGTATAAAAATGTTTTTGGTGTTTTGAAAATTAATAATAGCTTGAGCTGTCCGTTTTCGGTGTACAGAGGGATTCGCCAGGGATGTTCCCTATCAGGCAGGTTATATGCCCTCTCTATTGAACCTCTGCTTTGTCATCTTAGGAGAAAGCTGGCTGGTCTGAGAATACCTGTTACACCTAATGCTCCTCCAGTCAAACTGTCTGCCTATGCTGATGACGTTAATGTCTTTATTACCAGTCATGCTGATGTGTCAGCACTGAGAGACAGTTTGGACATTTTTCAGAAAGCCTCATCAGCCAAGGTGAACTGGGGCAAGTGCAGCACATTCCTGTCAGGGGAGTGGCGTGGAGCCGGACCCCCGACGCTACCTCAGCCATTGCGCTGGGGGGGGGGAGATTGGGATCAAAGTTCTGGGAGTCTATTTGGGAGAACGACAGTATGAATTCAAGAACTGGGAGGATTTAGCAGAAAAGGTTAAGGGAAGGCTGCAGTGTTGACGGTGGCTGATACCTCAGTTGTCATACAAGGGAAGAGTTCTTGTGATCAACAGTCTGGTGGCCTCCATGCTGTGGCACAGGCTGGTGTGCCTGGATCCTCCCTCAGGGCTGATAAATGACATACAAAGAGTACTATTGGAGTTTTTTTGGAGTGGCCATCATTGGCTAAAGCCAGCTGTCTTGTACCTGCCCCCTAGTGAAGGGGGTCAGGGGTTAGTGGATGTACGCAGTCGTGTGGCTACTTTCCGGTTGCAAGCAGTGCAGCGTTCTCTGCTTTTACCTGAGCTAAGCTGGAGAAACATCGCCTTCTCTTTCCTGCACAGAGTGAGGGAACTGGGCTGGGATTGGCAATTGTTTTTAATAAATCTATCTCAGCTAGACACCAATGAACTCACAGACTTCTATAAGAACATGCTCAATGCCTGGCGAATGGTGAAGGTGGAGAGACTGGAGGATTATTTGACCGTAGGAGCATTGCTAGAAGAGCCTTTATTTTTTAACTCCTTGTTCCCTGCCGATGGTTTCCAGTCTGGGGCGTTGTGCTCTAGTTTTGCAAAAGGGGGCATTACAAAACTAAAAGATTTACTGCAGGTGAGCATTGGGAGGTGGACAGAGGTGGAAAGCCTGGCCAAACAGCTGGGAATTCACTCACTCAGAGTACTAGAGAATCTTTTGAAAAAGCTCAGAGACTCTTTTTCCCCTAGGGTTACAGAGATGTTGAATGTTGCCCTCTGGGAGGCAATGATGAGCAAGAATTGGCTTGCCCTTCCTTTTTAGTGTCCCCTGCTGTTCCTGAAAACCTTGGGGAAGGTCTGTACAGTATTGAGAGGCTGCAACAGCTTCCTGCACACTCTTCTGGAAAAAAGGAGCTGTACAGACTCTGTGTTAAGGTGTGCCATGTAAATGCGCTAAAGACACTGCCTGATACCAGTTGGAGAGCTCATGTGGATTGTGTAGGTAGTACTGCTCCGGCCTGGAGGTCTTTATATAAACCGCCTTTACCTAAGCGTTCAGGAGATCTACAGTGGCGCATTCTTCATGGCATCATAGCCACTGGGCGCCACGTCCACCGTATTGACCCTGCGGTTAGTAAAGACTGTGTTTTTTGTGGAGAGGAAGAAACACTGTTTCATCTTTTTACTGACTGCAGAAGGCTGGACCCCTTGTTTAATGCTATTGCTGAATTGCTAATTTCTTTAAATGTGATTTTTACTAAAGAATTATTCATTTTTAATTTTCCTTACAGTCACAAGACATGATTTAAAAGTGCTTTAATTAATTTTATATTTGGGCAAGGAAAATTAGCGATCTGGAAAACCAGGAAAAACAAGCTGCAGGGGTCGGGAATTTATAACGCTGAGTTAATGTTGAAATTGTTGTTGAAAACAAGGATTCAAATTGATTCTGTTTATTTTTCTTTAGTCCATGACTTACAGAGTTTTCAGCAGCGTTGGTGTGTGAATGAGGGATTGTGTGTGCTGGGGGAGGAGGAAGAGCTACAGTTTTTTGTGTGAAATAATCTGGATGTGCATGTATATACAGATTTATCTAATTGGGGGATATATATATATATATATATATATATATATATATATATATATATATATATATATATATATATATATATATTTCGTATCTGTTGATACTGACCTAGTTTATCTTTTAAAAAAAAAAAAAAAAAAAAAAAAAAAAAAATGTTACTGTGAATTGTTAATTATTTTGTTTTTTTCAAAATGTTTTCAATAAAGGACCCTTAAAAGTCAAGTCTCTCTGTCTCTCTCTCTCTCTCTCTCTCTCTCTCTCTCTCTCTCTCTCTCTCTGTCTCTCTCTCTCTCTCTCTCTCTCTCTCTCTCTCTCTCTCTCTCTCCCCCTCTCTCTTTCTCCCTTTCCCTCTCTCTCTCTCTCTCTCTCTCTCTGTCTCTGCTATCTCTCTGCGAGCGAAGGTGTTAATTAGTGTAAACTGGGGGCCCCCTGTTTGGACACAGTGTGTATCCCCTCAGATATGTATATATATATATATATATATATATATATATATATATATATATATATATATGTGTGTGTGTGTGTGTGTAATACAGTTTAAGGATCTATGTTTAACCTCTATAGATCTTTTTGGAGATGTACAAAAACGTATAACAGTTTCAATATTGTACAAAAATGACACATTACAGTGTGTAAAGCTTCATGTCAAGTTAAAAAAATTTAATAAAACAGTTGTCTTAGAATGCCTCATTACGGATTAAAACATAGTATTGCTGTAGCTGTTATTATTATTATTATTATTATATTTATAAAACATAGTATTATTGTTAGCCTGTTATTATTATTATTATTATTACTACTACTACTAATAACTAGCTAATATTGTTTATGTATTTTTTTTTATAAAATCAATTCATAATATTTATAGCTCTACTGTTAATTTATGAATGGATTTGATCAGATCCATACATCACACTGTTCTCAAAGTGTCTGGGTCTCTGTTGCTGGGCAGTACCTCTCGTTCCCTTGCTTGCTAGGTGTTGTCTTTTCTTCCAGGGAGATGGGTTTCATGTTGCTTTGTTCCTGTGTTCCTGTATAAGGTTCATCAGCCCACTCCTTGCTGATGTTATTCTCTACATTGTCACAGTTTTGAAAACATATACATGCCTTGTACTGGCCTTTGGAAATAATTTCTAAAGGAAAATGATCACAGGGGAGATCACAATGAAGGCTGCTGTCTCAGTGAATCAATGGCCTTATTCTATAGTCTGAAAAAAAATCTTAAATACGAAGGAGAGCAGGGAGGAAGGAGGAGTAGAAAGAGAAAATGAGACAGAGAGACTATTTCGTAAGTTTTAAAACCCATTTAATTAGCTTCTCTAGCCTCACCAGCCCTGTATCATTGATTAATTCTACTTTTTTTTATCTATACGCTTGGAAACCTCTGTTGAGCAGCCCTCCACAACATGTTAGTGCGCAGATAATAGATTCCCCCCTCCACCAATGCTCTCTGAGCTGGTGTCCCTGTCACCTGCTGCTCAGTTTCAGTACAGCAGGGTGGCACAGCATGTGCTACAAAGCACAGGGGTACATGGCAAGGGATAGCTAAGCAAAATAACCAATCACATTTCCAGTGTACTGCGATTAAACATGTTACACGGCACAGCATTGTTCATTAGAGAGAGAGAGAGAG
The DNA here is from genome assembly GCF_017654505.1 of Polyodon spathula. Lineage (NCBI taxonomy): Eukaryota > Metazoa > Chordata > Actinopteri > Acipenseriformes > Polyodontidae > Polyodon > Polyodon spathula. The sequence goes on along the minus strand of NC_054544.1, from coordinate 4,290,165 downwards.
AGAGAGAGAGAGAGAGAGAGAGAGAGAGAGAGAGAGAGAGAGAGAGATGGACAGAAAGGTCAATGCTGCAAGGAAGCAGCGAGCGAGAGCACTTCCTTTCCCTGAGGGGAATGTTTTCACAAGGAAAACAAACATGTTGCTAGGGTGACAAGGAAGAAAAAGGCTCCATTTCAGAGAGTCAGATCTGCTTGGCTGTGATTGTTAATGTGCACTGCGGGCATGGGAGCTATGTAGTGGTTACTACTGCTCATTATCTGCAGCTCACAAACAATCCTGTATCACTGCGCAGGAACATTTTTAACATTGCATATTGTTGCTTTTCACACCTCAGCCCTTGTAAACTGTTCCCATTGTAAAACCATGGCAAAATGTAACAAAGCAATGAGTCATAAAGCATCGTAAAGCATTGTAAAGACCAGAGAGGTATGGTAAATCATGGTTAGCTTTGGTAAATGCAAAGTAATTGATTGTCTCATTGTTGAGCAATGCCTGGACCAGAAGATGAGAATGATATTCCTGTGTTAATCTCTCAGACCTATCAGAGGTGTGTACAAGCCAGCTTCATTCCCCCACACCTGTGTACTGTACTGTGCTGTCTTACGTTCGGTTTGGTTTTAAAGTTAGTGCTTTTCCATAAAGAAAATTCAAGTTCCATTACACTGTTCAGAGTGACGTGTTGGAATGAAGGGAAACTACACTGGAAAGTGCTGCAAGCACCAAACAATGACCTCATCACCAAACAATGACCACATCACCAAACAATGACCTCATCGTGTGACAGCTTTAGAGCCAAACAGTCCAGTAAAAGATGAATCCCTGGTCTCTGCTCTCGATTTTCAACTTAGTAAGAGGACTAAAACTGTGACACTGGGAATTGTAAAGTAAACACACAAGCAGTCCCTCTGCATGTCCTCACTACCAGTTGAGCAATGCTGGCAGATTCAAGTGCTGACTCTTATCAAAGTTTACCGCAGTAAATGCATAGCAAAGTGTAATAACGTATAGTGAAAGCATGGTAAAAAACAGGGAAGCATTGTAAGGCACAGAGAAGAACAGTACGGTAAATCATAATAGAAATCATGGAAAACCATGGTAAACTGTGTTAAATGCATGGTATAAGCATGGAAGAATCACAGGGTAACTGCGGAAAAAAGCCCGGTGCCTCTTTCAGTGTGAGCAGCACCTGGTCTCCAGGCACATTCCTAAGCACTGCTCTACTTTCTGTTTTTAAATGCCTGGAAAAGTTTTTTTTTCTAAAGAATCCACTTGAAGGCACCAGCCTTGCTAACGAAAACAAGAATGGATTGCCCACTTGCAGGAGATGGGTTTGTGTACCTTTTAGCCCCGTATTCCCACACTGCCCTTTTTTTGAGATCCCACTCAGATATGATTGTGTTTGTCGTTCTGAATCTTTAGTTTGTGTGATTGTAGATTTCTCTTCAATGTTTCACTTTTAAAGATGAGGCTAGGTAAAAGATGAGGCTAGGTAGGGGTCCCATGTGCTCTGATTGTGTCTGTCTGTCGTACCCCACACAGTGAACATGGTAACTGCCTTAATTTTTCCTAATCTTCACCAAACTTGTATCCCTCGCCTTCTATAGACTTTGAGGTTAGAATTGGACTAATCAAATGTCTTTAACCTTTCAGGTACTGTGATATTATTAAGCAGTTATGAGGATCCTCTGTATGTGCCTGCAATGGTTTTGTATTGAAGACAGGAACACTGTATGGTACAATACTCTGTCTCTTATCCTTACAAATCTGGTTTCCAGTGTCTCCTTTTCCATCCAAGTTTATTAGAACAAAAAACAAGGTATGGTACGGTGCCCAGAAAAGCACTGTCTGACCTATAGTCATTTACTGAGTGATGCACTGTAGTTGTGTAAGTAGGCAAAAAGTCGCACTTATGTGTAAAAAGTCCGAAAACTGGTCAAAAGGTTTCTTTTGTTCTGGTAGTTTTATGCAATCAAAGGTATCTTTGCATTGGGTGTGTCTTACTGCACTATATTACACTGTATGTTACACTGTAACAATACACATGATGTGCAATTACTGTACACTGCAACAACATGCTAAATTACTAAATTACAAATATTTAATAATTGACCGAATTTTCACATGTGGTTGTTTATTTACCAACAATTGCTAATGTATGTAACCACACAGTCAATTGCAGTGTAATTACATTGTAGCTAGAGAAGCATAATAAAGTGTTACCCAATCAAAGAAGCAATGTGCACAGTAGTACAGCCGGCGTTTTGATGGTCGAAGCACGGCTCTTAAATAAAGTCTCCAGAAACAACACAACAATCCCCTGCCTATCTAGGCAGCAAGTTTGCTTCCCTTGCAATTCAGCCAGCTGTTGCTGCTGTTTGTTCCTGTTAACTGGTAAACATTTCTAAAGCAAGTTGTTATGTCTACACTGCAGTTTGTGGGCAAAACAGGAGAAAGTGTGGGCAAGACAAAGCCCTGCTGTTGTGTTGGTGTTGACTTGAACCTGCATATACGAAGAGATCAGGAACTTCAGGTAAAGCGCATGAGACTTTTATTTAGCAAACTGTTAGTAAGAATAGTTCTTACATGAAAGTAAATAGTGTTAAGATTGAGTTAAGATTGAGTTAAGTGTATCCTAGTAGCTGGTTTGGGGAATCTTGCAGCATGCTTGATACCCTTGGCAATGCAGCCTGTCTCTTCTGCTGTTTATTGTAATTTACTGGCCGACTTGGTGGCCACACCTCTTGTCTGTAACGTGCTTGAACTTGGCTATGCAAATTGAATAACATGGATCTGGCAATCATTTAAAAATGTCAGTTGTTAGGTGTGCTGCAGCTGCCTTGTCATTTAACACAGTGGTCAGGAATTTACTACATATACCTAACAGTGACAGAACACATTCCCATGGGGGAGGGGGGTTCAACGATAGGGCACTGCAGCTGCCATTCACCTTTTGACCTTTAGAACAATGGAATTCTGGAATTTGTAGGGAAAAAGCAAAACGCAGCAGCAATCTCTTTTAGTGCAGTGCCCCAGCTGTACATTCAAGCGTGCCAGCTGACAAGATCCGAATCAGGCGCTACTATCCTAGAGCATGATCAAAAAAGCATTTGTTTACACATAAAACGTTATGTTCGTTGTATAATACAACGTGCAGTCTGCAGGGAAAACAGGAGAAAGTGCAGGTAAGACAAAGAGCTCTTCTGAGTGCTTGTGACTTGGGTATCACGAGGAAACTGACAATTCAGATGATCAGATCCATCCTGAGAACATTTTAAACCTTGTGTCGTGATTTCATTGCACAAGTAAGAACGTTATCATCATTGTACCTTAAAGGTTTGAAACAAGCAAGATGAGTGTGCAAATGCATCATTTCAATTTCAGTGTAATGATATAATTTCAATAATGTTTAGCCTAGCTTGCTACTGCTTCCAGCTGCTAGGAGTCTTCTTCTGTCTGTAGCGACACAGTCTGCTCTCTCACAGCAAGTCTGCCTCCCTGTGAAATATCATTACTGTTTTATTACCGAGAATAAAGTTAGGAATATTCAATAGCATCACATTAAATACAAATCACCCGCAAGAATTATTTTATTGATATGGATGTTTGTGGAGTTTTAAGACCCTCTCTCTTACTGTAAGTTGTTATACTGAATCAGAACAATTCGGTAATGTTTTAACTACTACATATTTGTGTAGTTTACCACTGGCAGTTGTGTACGGTTTTTCTAAATATTCTCCCTGCTGCTGTGCACTGCACTGTATTCTAGTCTGAGAAAGACCATGGGGTGCTTGTTTTGCAGCTGTCAAAGGAGGAGAGGTTAAGATTGCAGGCATTTTAAAATATCTAAAGAGTGAAAGCCTCAAGGAATACCCAGTTACACAAGGGCGATGCCTGTTTAGGGCAGTGCATGGAAGACTTGCTAAATCTGAACGCTGGTAAACAGGACTGTACTGGCTGGAGGCTGTGTGCCACGCCTTGGAGCTGCTGTGTTGTTCTGTTTTTAAGTGCATGCTTTGGGTAAGCCAGGGAAGTTTACCTTTTGTTTCTCAGATTTGAAAGTTATTGGCCAATTTAAACCCTTAGGGAAAAAAAAAAACAGTTGTTTCCGTTGAGCTCAAACCATGTTGTTTAAGAATTAAGAATATTATTATTATTATTATTGTTGTTGTTGGTTTAAATTAAAAGAAGGCAAGTTGTGTTAGTCCCCACACAAGACATCCAAGTACCGCTCTCTCTGTTTCTTTACCATTAGATTTGAATAGATTTCGATGCCTATGATAAGGTAAATCTATATTTTGTTGACATGATTCAGAGTGAAGCCACACTGTTGAGACCTGTCTGTTGTTGTTGTTAGCAGCTGATCTGTTGCCTCATGGGGTGATGGGATGGATGAATGCTAAAGGACTTTTCTCTGGGGTTGGCAATGCCCTTGACAGGGCAAGCTGACAGGTGGACTATTTGCATGCATTTTTACATGCTGTTGATTTTGGCATGTGATTTACAACACCGTTGAGTTTTGCATGCAATTTTCCATACTGACCAAAAGACATTGAGCCCCATTTTAAAGAGTAAGTTTAAAGACAAAAGAGCAAGAATCTTCTCAGAACAGTAGCTGAACTGCTCCTTGCTGTAGCCAATTCTTTCACAATGTGCCTATTCTGTTGTATTCAATCTTGCCATGCACTCTTCAACAAGGTGATTGAATTTAATGTGGAGATGTGATACCCTCCAAAAGAGTCACATGACGAAGCTCCAGGGAAGGGCTAGACACTGATTTGTGCCAGTGTTTTGTTCAGCTGAAGTTGTGAGTGCTTTGCTGTAGAACCTGGAACCCACTCCCTAGTGCTCGTCTAGCCACTGCCCAAAATAAAATGAAATAAAACCCCTGAGGAAATCAGAAAGCACAAAGGACATTAAGCAGATTAGAAGCTTAATGGGATGTTTCACACATTCTGCAGTATTATTGTGTTTCAATGAAGGTCGTTCTCTTCTCTGAGTTCCTAACAGCTGACAGAGCCTCTCCTCACTGCAAAGCTACCTTCTCAGTGCTCAATGTATGCTTTCATTTTAACAATTTGGAAGGTGAAATCTTGACATAATCTGCATTTCAAACTGATATTAGGCTTACTATATTTTCTGAAAAATGCAATACAATTTCTTTATAAAGCAGCGACCGATGGTCAGAATTGCAGTACAGTTACTCGATAGCTGTGTTTTCATTAGCTCTACATGAAACCAGAATTTTGTTTTAGCTTGTTGATAACCATCTGTCTAAGTGTACAAATCCAAGGTCTCAGATCCAGAGAGAAACCAGAACAGAGCACACCTCTTCCTCTAGACAGGGGTTACTACAAGGTATTGTATGGAAAAGAAGAACATGTACCTGTCTGTGTGTGTACTCAATACATAAATACATAAATACATATATATATATATATATATCTGCCTCTGTATCTATAGTATATACACATTCTGTGGGAGCCCAGCATTATTATCAGTACAGTGCTCCCCCTTTTGTAAGGTGGCCCTTTATACTGATAAGGCAGTATGGTCATGGCTCCCATTTGCCCCTTAATGCCATTACTATAACACTAGTATTCTTGTTATAAGGCGGAACACAAATAGCCTGGTGTCTTAACTATGGCTCCCAACTATGAAGGATGAGCACTGTAGTATTAGTATGATTAATTTAAAGGTTGCCATGTTGATCCCTGTTTCTGACTGGGGTTAATGCAACACCGATGCAATGCTCTGCAAGTACAGCTCTCTGGTCTATTACAAAAGGGTATTACAGCTTTCAAGGACCACAAAGCACTTCTATCATTTACATACAAAATGAGTGGATGTTTTGTTAACGATTTGTGACTTGGTTTCACTCCTGCCAGTGCGTGCCTCTCCGTGTCAATGAACCTGTGCTTGAGGCCTGTTATGGTAACAAGTTCAGGAATGTTCTCCTATCTGGTGTTTTTATTAGCTGAAAGGCAGCTAATGATTCATAACGGGCAGGCTGTCAGCATGCGGGCTCTCTGCCCAGCGGTAGTGGGCCGAGTCGGAAAGCAATGCTGCCGAGTTCTCAGCCCACAGGATAGCAAGGGTCATGCAAACTCAGCACACTGTGCCTCTAGGGTCCTGACCCTTACAAGACCATGTGCATGGGGAGAGGTGCTGTGAAACCACCAGAACAAGTGAAATCACATGCATGTATCACACTATAAGATTTTTTATTTCTATTTTTTTTTTTTTTTATAAAGTATTTCAACCTGGGAGATTACCAAAGCAGAATTGTTTGAAAGCAATACAAATGTATAAATAAACACATAAAAAAAAAAAAAAAAAAGTTAGGGACCTGCTATGTCTGGACTGACTTATTTACCCACGTCTCAATCTATATAAAATGCTGCATTATAAATCTATAAAAAAATGCTTACTGAGAGGACCACACCCTATATCCAGTGGGGTGACGTACAGATATGAAGTCAGGAGAGAAGCACCTGAAGCTACTCCACTCTGCATTGGCAGCTGCTTGTGCATGATATAGGATTCATTGTAACTGTAGGCTACAGCTTTACAAAGTGGTTGAGGGGAAATCAACTCAATAAACTGTATTTCAAGTGCAATTGAAATGATGTAACTCTGGTGCAGGTGTAAACCTTTAGCTACAGCATAGTCACAGTGTAGCTACAATCAGAATTACTGCACTATTGCACTGAAGAATACCTTTAGAATCTTGGAACTTACTAATAAAAGCAAATACTATATCTCATTGACTGTAATAGCAATAATCCCCTCCATAGAGCTTGGTAACTGACCCCGCCTTGGTATTAGAACCAGTCCAAAATGTTCTGTGGGTTTTTTTTTTTGTTATAATGCTTAAATAGAAAATGGAATGCATGTGATGCAGCTGTCTGACAACTGTGCTCAGCGATGGATATAAAGGAACCCGACACCCACCTGGAAGATGAGCACCTTGAAGTTGTTCCTCTTGAGCAGGTGGGCATGGTTGGCCTCCAGCTTCCTGACCTGTTCGGCCTGCTTGTCCATCTTGTCCTTGACCTCCTTCATGTGGACGCTGACCTTCCGAGACTTCTCTAGCAGCTTGCTGACGGTGTTGGAGGTGGAGGAGTGGCTCTTGGAGAGCTTGGTCATGTCGCTCTGGATGCCGCGGATGGCATGGTCCATCTCAGTCTGTCGGTGCTCCATCTTGTGCTGGTTCTCCTGCACCACATCCAGCATGTTGACCAGCTTGTCGAGCAGCGTGAGCACGGTGATGGCGCTGACCTGCGAGCCATCATGCAGCACCCCCTCGGCCTGGCCCAGGCCAGTGGTCAGCTGGGTGAGGCTCTGGGAGGGAGAGGAGTGCACCGGGCTGGGGCTGGGCACCACCAGCTCCTGGGTCTCGTGGGGGGAGACCACGCTGCTCTTCTCTGCCTGAACTCCGTCTTCACCCATGTCGTCAGATAAATAAAAAAAGCTTTTATTCACCTGGGCAGTTTTTATTTTCCTTCTCTTCCTGGTGTATTTTATTTGGTTTGACTAGCTTTGGGGTTATTCCTCTGACTCTTCAATGTATTTCTGTCTCCTCTCCAGTGTGTCCTCTCCTCCACAGTGAGCTCAGAGTTTCCAGCGCAGTTAGAGAACTTCACTTTATCTTGTGATTCCCCTCCCCTTTTTCAAAGAGCTCTCTCTCTCTCTCTCTCTCTCTCTCTCTCTCTCTCTCTCTCTCTCTCTCTCTCTCTCTCTCTCTCTCTCCCTGTCTCGCTCTCTTTGACTCTCTCTCACTCTTTCAGATTAGGCAGCTGCTGTGGACTCCTAAGCACAACTTCATTCCGATCCTCACTTAAGACTCCCTCCCCACCCAGTGAGATGTTAAACCTTTACTGCGATGTGCCCACCAGCCATTTCAGCCCAGGAGGGGTGTGTGCTTCACAGTCGGTGGGAGTGTAGAAAAAGGGGGGGGAGTTCCATATTCTACACTCCTCCCCAGAATATAAAGAATATAATATGCAGCTTCAAATGGCTTTGTTTAGCAAAAAAATGTGGAAAGCCATGTTTTGAAAATGACTTCATCTTTGTCAAAAGAGAAACACCCCTCCCTGGCTCGGGTCCACACTGTTGGCTGCACTGAATAAACTTGGAGTTGGCTGCCAGAGGCACAGAGGTGACATTGCACATGTTTTTTTCCTGGATTGTGTATTTTTTTTCAGGGCTATTGTTTGAATTCACGGAGGTAGAGGCTCCAGTGTCATTACCGCTCTGTTTCCAAAACATTCCAGCAAGTGCTTAACCAGTTTGTCTCATCAAGACAGGGGCTTGGGATTTTGAGCTGTTACTTTTCTGAGGGGAGAGTCTACCTCCGCCCCCCACCCCACCCACTAATTTTGGAATTCTGTAATAAAAATGACAAAAAGAAGGTGTGCAACAAACAAAACAACACAAATGCAGCAGTAGATAGGGTAGCACACTGCAGATAATTCACACACACACGCACACACACACACAAATAACAACACCCTGTTAGAAAAAGGTGGATGGAAACAGCCTTTTGTAATATGCGTTTGTATGATCTCTCAATGCAATGTAAAATGTTCACAATACTCTGCACCTCAATAAAGGAAACCTCACACGGGACAGGGCTGGTATATCTCAAAAGTGATCCACTTCTGACCCTCTCACATGGGACAGGGCTGGTTAATCTCTAAAGCAATGCAGTGCTGACCCCCTCTCATGGGACAGGGCTGGCAAATCTCTAAAGTGATCCAGTGCTGACCCCCTCGCACGGGACAGGGCTGGTATATCTCTAAAGGAATGCAGTGCTGACCCCCTCGCACGGGACAGGGCTGGTATATCTCTAAAGCAATGCAGTGCTGACCCCCTCGCACAGGACAGGGCTGGTATATCTCTAAAGCAATGCAGTGCTGACCCCCTCGCACGGGACAGGGCTGGTATATCTCTAAAGCAATGCAGTGCTGACCCCCTCGCACGGGACAGGGCTGGTAGATCTCTAAAGCAGTGCAGGCTATTTAACAACCCTGCGCCCAGAACAAACAATGTCTTTTCAACACTTTCCGCTTAACGTGCATTTGACTCATTGTTCTTGAAAACTCCATGATGCCATAACTTCCTCTGCAGGATGGCTGATTGCGGAAGCACATGGAAAAGTAATTCTGCTGGAGAGGGGTGGCATTGACTCTCCATATACTGTATAAGCACAGAACTGGACCTTGTGAACTCAAAGCACAATGTGCACTATAAATCACCCTCACCTTAAAGTGGGGAGAATATCAAGGGTCATTATTATTATTAGTTTATTTTTCAGATATCCAAGGCAACTTACAGAGACTAGGGTGTGTGTGAACCATGCACCAGCTGCAGAGACACTGCAACAACATCTCAACTGAAAAGACAGAGCACAAGGAGGTTAAGTGACTCAGCCAGGATTTGAACCAGGGACTTCCTAGTTACAAGCCCTTTTCTTTAACCACTGGACCACACAGCCTCCTACATTATTATATTATTTCAGTGGTAATATTAATTGGGCACACGGCAGTATTGACAGGAAACCCATTACTTTATCTTTGCTGTATCCTGTCTTGTCCACTTTGCAGCAATATATTCTATATAATATTTTTCGTCTTTAAAAAAGCAGTGTTTCCAGATATTGTTTCCCTCCTGCAACGCTGCTGAAATTCTCTATAAGGAAAGAAGTGTTTCCAGATATTGTTTCCCTCCTGCAACGCTGCTCTGTGTTTCTAACATGCCCTGTTCACTTCAATCAGATCACCAGTGTTGTTGGAAGCCTGCTTTGGAACCACTATGATGATCTAAAGAGAAATGATCTCCCCAATATGTGAACAAATATATCTAAACAATCTGGATTATGTGTGAAAATATATTTCTGTGCTATGGACAACATGGGAAACAGCAGAAGTAATGCGTTTGTTGTGAAACTTGAACCTTCTAAAAATGACATATATAATTGGTTCATGTTTTGGACATTACTGTGCTTTAGCATGCTTAACTGCACATTACTATGCTTCTGTCCTGTTTTGAGGGCAACTGGAAATGTGTTTTGTTGCTTACCTAGATGGTGTGTGCCTGTGCATGGGTTTAAGTATACATTTTAACCATATTTGATTTCAGAGACTTTGAAGTTCTTTCAGCTCTTACAATATTGTGAAACCTGCAAGAAAGACCTTAGCTGTGGGAATTGCGATGAGGCTAATGACATCTGGAACTCTCTGTTTCAGAACTACACAGGTTTGTATCCTCTTCAGTCAATCAGTGCTCTGTTTGTCCAGGGCAGTGCATAATAGTTATAAGTTTGTTAGAAAAAAAGTATAGGAATAAATGTAAATAAAAAGTCACTTTAAGAGGAGACAGTGTTCTGCAGAAACATACAACAAGTGTCTGAGCAGTTTGACTATTATATTATAGGCAAAAACCAGAGATAGAGGTATGATAAAGTGTGCTCAACTCCCTCTGTAAGTCACTAGCAGAGAGAATCAGAAAGGACCAATGCCTCCTCCTCCTCCTTTCCTGAGACCTTCTCAAGGCCACAGTGTTCCAGCCAGGCCATTCGTTACTTCCTCTGCACAATTAAACAGCCTCCTTGTTTTTGAATGGTTGAAAGGGAGTCCGAACATGCAACAAGGTTATTTCACATTTACAACCTTTTCAAAGAGCTGCCCTCCCTGTTAAATATGAGGGAAAAGCATTTCAAGAAAATATGAAATCACACATTAAACAGAGAGAATGCAAAGAATGATTTATTTTGATTTGATTAACAGATCAAAATAATAATAATATAAACAGTATATGGAAGAATAGAGACAGTATGGTTATGTATTTTAAAGAATGGTAAAGCATAGAAAACAATGCAGAATGTAATCAACTGTAAATACAATACAGTGCAGGGTTTAAAATGTAATAAGAGGAGAGTCACGGATTGGGCTTGTATTGTTTTGGATATCCTGTCATCCGGTCCTTCTTGCATAAACACTAAAGGAGAGTGGAAGGGGAGCAGATTGTGCAGTTTGGATGTCAGCAATACCTCCTCCAGGGAACAGGTAATGTTACAGAACAGCAAGTTGTTAATACAAGCAAGCAAAGTTTTATTAAAAAGTGAAGCAGTGCTATACTCCTGGGAATGCAATGGCCCTTAAAAAGAATGACTGAAGTGTACCATGGCAAAAGCATAGTACAGTGTAGTAAAGAGTAATTAAGCACAGTACAGTGTAGTAAAGCAGCAGGGGTCACTGTAGTCCTATACTCTGTTGTGTTCCGACCGATAGATTTTATTTCATGAAATATTAATAAACTCTGTCTTGTTTTTCTCTCGGTTCTGACCTCTCCAATGCTGTAGAAAATTTAATGTTGGCAGCAGTTTAAAGTTGGCAAGGTCCTGGCAGTATGACGTGCCCGTGCCTGTACCAGTGTCTGGCTGTGCCTGTGCCTGTGCCTGTACCTGGCTGTGCCTGTGCTGTACCTGTGCTGTACCTGTGCTGTGCCTGTTCCTGTGCTGTGTCTGGCTGTGCCTGTGCCTGTGCCTGGCTGTGCCTGTGCTGTGCCTGTGCTGTGCCTGTGCCTGTGCTGTGCCTGTGTGCCTGTGCCTGTGCCTGTGCCTGTGCCTGTGCCTGTGCCTGTGCCTGTGCCTGTGCCTGTGCCTGTGCCTGTGCCTGTGCCTGTGCCTGTGCCTGGCTGTGCCTGTGCCTGTGCCTGTGCCTGGCTGTGCCTGTGCCTGTGCTGTGCCTGTGCCTGGCTGTGCCTGTGCTGTACCTGTGCTGTGCCTGTTCCTGTGCTGTGCCTGGCTGTGCCTGTGCTGTGCCTGTGCTGTGCCTGTTCCTGTGCTGTACCTTGCTGTTCCTGTGCTGTGCCTGGCTGTGCCTGTGCTGTACCTGTGCTGTGCCTGTTCCTGTGCTGTGTCTGGCTGTGCTTGTGCTGTGCCTGGCTGTGGCTGTGCCTGTGCCTGTGCCTGGCTGTACCTGGCTGTGCCTGTGCCTGTGCTGTGCCTGTTGTTCATTTCATTATGATGTCTGTGGCTATTCTATGCCAGTTTGTTGTCTGTACCTTTCCCACAGCAGCCAGTGTGATTGGGATGTCACCAGACATACACTGTATAAAGAGGGAATGGCCAGGGAATCTCTAGTGAGACTGATCAGACAGACTCAAGGCATCTCTTAATATCTTAATAAATGTCATGCAGGTTGATAAACCATAAGCTGCTCCTTCACTCCAAGACCCATCACCCCAAAAAACCCCCAAAACAAACAAAAAAATACTGTTGGGCATGGTGCAGTTATCATGGTGCAGTTAGTACTTGCTAAGGAAAGTTTCTGCCCAGCACCAGCAGATGGCAGTAAGTGACAGGCTGTGTTAGTGTGAGCGAGCAGGGGAGGGGAGGGGAGGGCAGGGTGTGTGAAGGATTCTACTAGGAAGAATTATTTGAAGATTTTCACTCAAGGAATGTGTCTGGCACTGTATGTCACTGAGATAACTCCAAAACTGCATTCAAAAGTATTCATGGATTTCTTACAAGCGTGTTGTTATTATTATTTATTAGATCACCCATGCCTATACTTATACCTCGGCACAAGTTTTATTTTATTTCTATGAAACATACATCACCCTATCTCTTGCTAGAGGGCAGTGTATATAAAAATGTATAACCAGACTAATACAATGTGTAGGGGGCCCTATTCACAACGCTCATGACAATGTAAAGACTATTCTTTCAAAGTTTGCATTGTTGGTTTCTTTACCAACAATCTGCTGCAGTTTCATGAGCAGAAAACTATATTTTATTAATCAAATAGTGTCTTTAAACAACTTGGAGGCACCACTTCCTCATAAGAGGCCCACATGCACAGTCCACACACACAGTCCACATGCACAATCCACACACACAGTCCACATGCACAATCCACACACACAATCCATATACACAGTCCACACGCACAGTCCATATACACAGTCCACATACACAGTCCACATGCACAGTCCATATACACAGTCCACATACACAGTCCACATGTACAGTCCATATACACAGTCCACATGCACAGTCCACATGCACAGCCGGGAGCACTTTATTTATTGGTTTTCTCCTGGGATGTTTAATGATTCCTGTACTCCACTGGAATGGAAAGACAGAGTTTGAATAACCTGGACAGGAATTTGAAAGCATGCCAGGGGATCTTTAATCTCCACAGACCACACAGCACAGCGCCACACTGGGGCATTGGCGAATGTGTGACCCGAAGGTCACTCATCAATGTGGTGACCTGATCCACAGTGCTGGCAGGGTGCCACAGCCATGGTGCCCCCTTGTAAGTGCTCCAGGTGCTAGCGTGGATTTCTTCTCGTGGGCAGTACGTCTCCGTTCTTTCCCCTCTGTCTGCGTGGCAGAGCAGCACCACCCTGCTGTATGTCTTATTTTACACAAAAAGAAGTATTTTATTGTTCAATGCAGAGATATGAAAGTAGGGAGCCCAAGCTGAGCAGTCCACCTCCAGTTTTTCTTTAAAAGAGGCATAGCTACCTCAGCGCTGTTTGTTTTGCATTCCTCTGTGCTGTCACTTTCACAGTGGTGCTATTCATTGCTGACTCCTACTTGCACACTGAGTGGAGATGGGCTTGTTTTGTGTCACTGCGCTGTGTTGCTGCAGAGTCCCTGGTTCCAGGGCATGAATGAAATGCTGGACTCTTCTACTGCCCTTTAACCTTCTCTCTGCAACATGACAGGAGCGCTACTCCGCCCCCTGCTGTGCCACCATAAAACTGAAACAGACTGTTATACACATTAACAGTTCTAGCAAAATGAAAAAAAAAAAAAAGTAATTTAAGATAATGACAGAGCTGTTCTTTGTTTTGTTATCTGCTTTTGTCAAGTATGGAGGTACTGTTCGTTCATTTTATTCATTCCAGACAATTTGTGTTTATTCTGCACCTGTGTCTGGGTTCTTTTTTAATGTGGATAACAATTTACACAGTGTTTTGATCAGCTGAGTAGACCACAGATGGGAATTTAAATTTCTAATATATTCATAGCTGGAATTAAAAAAAAAATATGTGGCTAGTTAACTTTAATGTCTAAAGGACTCTACACACACACACACACACACACACACACACACACACACACACACACACACACACTCACACACACATACACAGATGAATATCCCAATCTATTTAAGTTCTTCTATGGGATAGGCTGTCCATTGCAGTTGGACCTCACAATGTAAAGATGAAATCCAGGATAGAAGGGGCTCCATGGAAACAATGACAGCCTGTAAGCATGTCTCCCTTGGCAGCCTCACCTCCCCACCAGGTGGATTTTAATTAACCCTCTTATTGAAGCCCATTCAGCTGATCCCACTTCCATCATTAAAAAGCAAACACGACATGCAATTGCACATGCCCACTTCAATGACAAACAGAGCATTAATAATTGAGGCTGAGAGAGCTTACATTGGAACCCGGGCTCTCCTGGCTGTGTATTAATAATTGAAGTTGAGCTGAGAGAGATTGCATTGGAATCCAGGGTCTCCTGGCTGTGCATTAATAATTGAAGCTAAGAGAGTTTGCATTCGAACCCAGGTTCTCCTGGCTGTTCATTCAGGACTCCAGCCACATGACCAGAACCACCTGCTCCACCCCTTGACATCAATCACAGACCCAAGCTCGCTGATAGTGGCATTCCATCCCAAACTAACACTAGATAGTTTGAGATTGGGTTGTTTTGGAGCAGATTTTTGTGGTGTGGAGATATCGCTCTGACCTGCTTGGTACGAGACCTTTCCACAAACTGGTCCTCTTGATGCAAAGAAAATAGCATTAGGAACTTTTTCTATTATGAACTACTACTTTAAGACAAACACAACAGCAACAGAGCATCAACTATGACTGTGTGTAGAAATTAGAAAAATGCATGACCTAATATGTGTTACTAGAAGTTCAGTATACAAATAATTGTGAATTTGTAGAACATTTCTTATTTAAGAAATTTTAAGAAAAGCGGTACTTTCAGACACACCGCTACCTAAAAGTTGAGCAGCCCTTGAGAAGGAGATGAATGCAGTCCGACAGTGATCTCTTCTCACTGCAGGAGGAAAGGAAGCAATGTCTACACATGCTTAACAAACATTACATTCAACACAGGCATGTTTATCTAGACGGCTGGAGTGGGGGACATCAGACCAGAACCAGAAACCAGGAAATAAACGACAGAGAGGTGGAGTTGGGTGGAGCTGAGCGGTTCTGAGCGATTGGCATTTAAAAACACAGTGTAACAAATTTTTTTTTTTTTTTTTTTGTTCCAGTGTAACCGTAAATCTTGAAAAACTACTCACTTCTAAATCTTTTGTAGTCATTTTTGTATTACTTTAGTATAAATACATGTTATTTTGGATTCATATGTTGTTTTTTTCTGACTTTATGTGAACAAAAAGACACACATTTGCCCGTTTTCCCATTGGAAATAGTGATATTTTGAAATATCACTGTCCTGGTCACAAAAGCAAAGTTTGTGGGGAATAATCGCCATTTTCTATACTTTTGAGGCATAAGCAATTAGGAAATAACACTTACTACCCAGGAACAAAAATTGTGTTACATAGTGTAATTTAAACAAGCAGAAAATAAAAGGTTGCAAAGACAACCAAGACACAGGACACGGCCCTCGTCGACAAAACATAAAGAAACAAAACAGACTATACAGACAAAACACGATGAGCTTCTATTTTACCTACTATTATTATTATTATTATTATTATTATTACCTCCATCTCCAATCCCGTTCTCCACTCACCGAACACACAACAACCCAGAGTGAGTGAAAACATGTAGCTTTTATGCAGCTGTACCGAGACTCGATTGCTAATAAATCATTCAGTTGGAGTTGCGGTACAAATTAATGAAGTGCAATTCCCCGTGCTCATATATTATTACTTTTTACTTGCACGTGAAGTGCTGTGCAATCCTCGTGTGTAATTTAAATATACATTTTAAACACTTGTGTTACACAGACCTGTTTATATCCCATGTACCAATGACTATACACCAACATTAACACACAACATACAACACAAACTACACACAGGGGCGGGCACTTTGCCACATCCCTTTAATGTTTTCATCATTTTTACAGATCATCATCATGCAGTCTTTAAAGATGGAAATTTATGTTGTGTTCCCAACTGCAAAATGATCAAAGTCACATTTTTTGTGATTTTGTCACATGGGTTAGGGTTGAACATTTTATTGTTGAACTTTTCGAGGAGTGGACAGTATTGAACCCCCATTTGTTGGGCCTCGTCTCCATGGATGCTGAATGTTCAATGGCTGCTCCCCTTGGATGTCATCCCAGCAGGACTGGTCTGCCCTGTATGTGCCCGGGTCTCTGAGCTCCTGGGGAATGGCGAGGTTGGGTCTCTGAGCTCCTGGGGAATGGCGAGGTTGGGTCTCTGAGCTCCTGGGGAATGACGAGGTTGGGTCTCTGAGCTCCTGGGGAATGGCGAGGTTGGGTCTCTGAGCTCCTGGGGAATGGCGAGGTTGGGTCTCTGAGCTCCCGGGGAATGGTGAGGTTGGGTCTCTGAGCTCCCGGGGAATGGCGAGGTTGGGTCTCTGAGCTCCCGGGGAATGGTGAGGTTGGGTCTCTGAGCTCCCGGGGAATGGCGAGGTTGGGTCTCTGAGCTCCTGGGGAATGGCGAGGTTGGGTCTCTGAGCTTCTCTTCTCTGGTGTGCTGTGATGCATTATCTCCTTGCTGCAGGTCAAACAGTCACAGAGAACAAGAGGAGAAAATAACAGTTATAGCTGAAGATACTATTGGCAGAGCTCAAAATAGCTGAATATCTAGTCTTGTATGTAAGTGGCTAGAACTGAAGGTTTTCTATAGTCAGGGAAAATACTGTCTGTTACCTTGTATTAAAATCATATCCTGTCCCATACTTCAGACAGTTTTTTCTCGGTTTAAAAAAAAAGTAGGATGTATGAAGCACTTGCAGCAACAGCTTCAAATCCAGACCTGTTCAGAGTCTCCGATGGATCATGGGAACATTGGAAGACTTTGAGAGCATGCAGAAGCATGCCCTGACAGCTGGCAGTAACGTTCCGGTCCTGGCAATGTGCAGCAGCCCTGAGTCTGGTGTTCACTGTGCAGCAAGAAGAGCCAAAAATGCATTCCAATTCAGGAAGGAATTAATTTCTCCAGTTTAAACATTTGAATTAAAAACCAGCAACACAAGTGTGAATATGTATATTTAAATATACATGACCTAACATATAATTTGATATTCAATTTAAACTAAAAAAAGATGACACATTTAACACAAAATTACTTTATAACAAATTCAGTTCAAATTCGAATTATAATTTAACATCTGGTGCATTTTGCATAATTCTCTGTGCATGGGGCTTGCTTCTGAAAAGATTCCCCAAATTATGAATTTCTGAAATTAGCTTTTTTTTTTTTTTTTTAAATACCCTCCACTGGTTTAATTTCTGCTCTTTTTTCTGTAATAAACAATAAACATAGTAAAAAAAACAAAGAACATCCCTTGAGAATGAAAGAGAGCAGACATTCTGTAATAGGATATTAAACAGATAAGAGATTAAATACTATGAAAATACAGATCATATGAAGAATCCAGTTGTGTTTGCCTAACAATGCAGGACTGACTCATCCATGAGACAGGCCAGTGTTGTTGACTGGGTAACGGGAGGAAGCGTACCAGGGCTGTCAGTGACGGATAGCTGTGCTGCAAGAATCCCTTTTTCACGCGAGCGTGCAGTGATCCGGTGCTCTGAATCCACCTGGACTGCGTTTCCAACATGACTTCCTGATAACCTCCACATCATTCAGAAAACAGTGTGGATCTGAAGGAATGCCAGCAGAGTGGAGCACGCTGGTGACGGGGGCAGCGATTCAGCACAGGAACAGAGGGGCTGGAGGGTGAACAGTCCACAGAATTCAATAGCTGTTATGGGTTTGGATGTACTGGATTTATTCATTTGTTTGTTAAATATTAATAAGGTGTTAGCTCGGGCTGGTCTCTTAAAGCAAGCATCTCAGTTATTCAAAGACCAACCAAAGCACAGCTTGGTAGACTGGTATGACATTCAGTGTGATCACCGCATTGTCAGCCCCCCAATTTGTATTGGGTAAAATGAAGAACAAATATCCCACCCAGTTCTTCTGCATTGGTAGTAATGGTTAACATTCAGAAAGCCACTTATGGGAATAGAGTTATGGGACATCTTGCCTTTACATCCACGTCAAGATAATTGGTGAACAATAGGTCTGAGTTGGGTTAATGGGCAATAAATCCGTAACCCGCATGATACCGAAGACCAGCACAGAATCTCTGCTTATCTGAATATGGGTTGAAATGAGCCAACCCATAGCCTGAGCACCAAGTCCAGTGCACAGTACAAAGCAGGAGGTCCCTGTGACTGGTGGATACAGCTGCCTGGCTGCTGCCCAAATGAAAAACAGGATATTTCACACATTTCCACTTACAGTGTACGTCAGCCTTTTTGGCTTCTATTAAACATCAGTCATGATGACGGCTTTGAACTGGGCAGGGCTTCTGGAGGTTATTTTGGGCATATATGAAATGCCTCGCAACCTAATCCTGTGGGTAGAAACATAAAACACAAAGGCTTACCTAAAATTGTTTCTACTGTACATACCAGACCTTTTTAGTCATAACCCTGCATTTTCATACATATACATATAGCTCACCGCTCCACTGCATAGATTGAATTTGAGCTGGAATTAAAACACAGCCCTAACAATGAAACTGAGCTACAAAGGCCAGGGCAGGCATGGCAGAGTCAGACTGACTGCAGTACACAAGGGTGTGTCCAAATAAGGAATGTTAGAACTTTCTTCTGCTATGGGCTGAATGCTCGTCAGCTAACACATACATGGAGCAATAGTGACCCCTGGTGGCTACACAGGGGTAACAACAGTGACGTTATGTGCAAGGAGTCTCATTGTTGTAAGGGATCTCAGAGCAGTTTGAGTAGAGGTGCAAAATTATTTCTGTTACAAAAACAAACATAACATATTACATTACTTCAAATCAGAAAAATAAAGATTGTACTCGGGACCTGCTATTAAACATATTTTCTTTTTACTTTTTACTTTACTGTATCACATGTTCTGTGCACTGGTGGGCTTCTATATACAGGTGAGGATGTACTGGGATATGATAAACCCTCTGCTTGCAGCAAGTTCATTCTTTATTATGCAGCCTGTGGTTATATCCCCTGAGAGAGTGTTGGAAATCGGTCTGTATTCATAAACCCACAGGATATAATAACGTATCCAGCAACTCAGTGACGGCATGCTGTGTAATGCACTTTGACTCTCAATTGGTTCAGGTTTGCACTTTATCACAGATCAGACAGCAATCCATTCCACTGTGAAGGGCCAGACTGCAAGGTCTCTTCTCCACGCTTCCCAGTGCATATCTTGACTGTTTAAATACAGCGTGGATCCTTCATAATGAACGGTTAGGTGTGATGAATATAGAAGCGTATCCAATCACACTCTCTGCAGTTCAGTGCATGCATGAATAAGTAATTCAGAAGCCTAGCATCTTTGCAAATTGCAAAAACTCCTAGCCAGCTGTAGTCATTTTATAGTTAATCATGCTTACTCCATGCTTACCCTATGTTCTTGCCATCATTAATGATTTCTTTCCCTTGCTATCCCACAGCAAACACTTCATTTTATTTTTTATTTTTCCCCAGTTTAGAGTGTCCAATTACAGTATGTTCCCTCAACTCAACAATTCCTCACACAGATCAAGAGAAGTGAAGGTGAGCCAGTGCCACGCTCCCAGTGGAATCCCCAGTGAAGACCAGGACTCACACGAACCTGCCACAGCAAACATTAACAGGGATCTACCAGTGCTTTTTGTTTTTATATTCTTCTGAAATCCCAGTGGATAGAGTGGCTGGCTCCAGCAATGCAAGTTGAGAGGGACGGCTGGATTACAGTCCACAGAGAGACATGGAAACTACATGAAACAATAAAGGGTTAAACACAGATCAATAATTCATGCAGAGCCGTTTACACCTTCGGTTTATCTGAACTCTTGTAACTCTCACAGAGAAAAGCAAAACACTTTTGTGAAAGAATGCAAGGTCTGAAAGGAGCCCTGGCTGACTGTTGCAGTGCAGAGCTGTAAAAAAAGTGTGAACTTCTCTAAGTGTCTTCTGTTCAAGCTTCAGGGGGGCCTGCACTCATTTTTTTAAACGTGACCCAAATATTGCAAGCTGCACCTGCACTAGCATTTAAAAAAAATTGCTGTACTGCAGTTTTAGCAAAAAAAAAAAAAATTGCAAAAATAAGTTTATTAGGAATAAAGTAACAGAATATACAACAACTTCCAGTAAATAGAAACATGAATGTGATTGAGCAATAGAGTGGTCGGACAGGGACTGTAGGAAGGGCAGGAGGGCAGGAAAAGTTTAGTGGTGGCAGAACCTCTCCAGCAATCCCAGACTCATGTGTTGCTTTTAGCTGATGGCTGTCTGCAATGTTAGGTAAGCTGTAGGTGCTGCGGAGAAGTGCTCTGTCAGTAGATGTTATTTGGTCCTGGGGACGGTGAGTTTTCTGAATCGATGGACAGTTATCTCAGTCAAGCCACGCTCCCTGCTCATGCTTTATTTACTCTAATCTGTTGCTTCCTGTCAGGTGATTTCAAGCCGTCCAGCGCTGCTTAAACATTAATGAAGTTTGACAGAAACCTTGCCATGCTTTCACCTCACTGCTTGTCTGCTTGAGGGTTGCACAGTGCATTCTAATCATGTGAGGGCTGTTCAAGGGCTGGCAGCGTGGCCAATGAGCGCAATGAAGAAAACCTTCATGCCCTTTTCTGATGTATATTTGGATGTCTTTACCAGGGCGGTATTTGGTGGCATTTTCAGACTCCTCTTCTACACCCTGCACATTGATGTCTTCCTCACTTGAAAGGAAAAAACGCTCTGTATTTCTTCTAATTCTAATTGCTTCCTTCTAATCCATGTACTAAATGATATTTTCATTAATGTATATCCAATTTATTATTATATATTAAATATAATTTATAAATCTTTCTATATTAAGAAAAAAAAAAAAAAAATTGCAATATATTGACCAAAAATATATTGGAGTGCATGTTTTTAAATAATATTACATTTTCTATTATATGAAAAATATATTAGCCATATATTTAATTTCCATAAACGTGATCATCTTGCCTATCCATAGCTAGTTTGAAGGTCCTTGCTCGCTGTAGTATCCCTGACCTAGCTCAATATTACAGCAATGTTAGACCACCTTGTGTATTAAAATGACAACTAGATGTATCAGCTGTTGTTAACGGTTATTGCACCTGACAGTTAGATTGCTTACAAAACCAGCCGAATACAATTATTTCAGCTTGTTTCCCTGCTTGCATTGATTGGTGTATAATGTCTAGCATTACAGTATTGATTATGGGTTTGTGTGCTGCTTTGGGATGCAGACAGCAGCAGTCTTTACCTAATACCTTATAGCCAAAGGCAAACTTTCTGAGAGTACAAAACAGCTGTAATGGGAAAACCCTTATAAAACTGTAATGCAGTCAGCACTCGGATATGAGAGGTATGGTAAAGCAGAGGTAATCATTGTAAAGCACAGAGAGGTGTGGTAAAGCACCGAGAGGTATGGTAAAGCATAGGAAAGCATTGTAAAGAACAGACAGGTATGGTGAAGCATAGGTAATCATTGTAAAGCACAGTGAAAGCATGGTAAAGCATAGGTAATCATTGTAAAGCACAGACAGGTACGGTAAAGCTTAGGTAATCATTATAAAGCACAGACAGGTACGTTAAAGCTTAGGTAATCATTGTAAAGCACAGACAGGTATGGTAAAGCAGATTTATAAACTTGACAACCCATAATAAACTATGGTAAATAAATAATATAGCCATAGGAAAACTGATGATAAGCAATGTTTTCCTCTATCGAGATGTGCCTGTTTCAAAGATGCCAGTGCCAGTGCCAGTGAGATTTAAAAACAGGTTTCTTTTAGGAGTGTGGCTCTAAAACTGATGCAAACAAAAGTACATCCAGTGACATGGCTAGTTCTTAACAATATTTTCCGATCAGAACCATTCAATAGATTCTGAATATGGTGCACCGTCCAATCAGAACCGTTCAATAGATTCTGAATATGGTGCACAGTCCAATCAGAACCGTTCAATAGATTCTGAATATGGTGCACAGTCCAATCAGAACCGTTCAATAGATTCTGAATATGGTGCACCGTCCATTTCTGCACTTATACCATGCCTTTCATGAGATTATACTATGCACTTGCCATAGTTTACCCTGGTATGCCATGTTTCATTAATGTACTTTCCCATACCGCTCTGTGCTTTACAATGTCTGCCTATGCTTTCCCATTCTTTCATTATGCTTTATTACACTTTGCTGTGCTTTTACTATGGGAAACCTTTAAAAGGGCAGAGCAGAGAAAATCCGCAACTGAAAACCCATCAGTGACATGACCGAACACAAGCAAAAATAAAGCACTGCAAAGCAGGACTGTTTGTGATATAAATTATTTATTTACATTACAGAAAAAACCCCATCAAGACAATGTATAACTATTTGAACCATATCCATACATAATCAAATATAGCTGTAGTATCATGTATTGTAATCATTGGTGTAGTTTACCACAAATGCAAGGCAACACGTGTTAATCCTGCCCCCGGCCCCCTCCGTCAGTGTACCCAGCTCAGAGCAGTCCGTGGTGGGGGGGTACGGGGTAGGTACTGTTTACTCTTCTTGCACGGTCACATGGTCCTAAATCAACCGGGTCGAAGCTCGCGTCGTATTGTCTGAACTGTAATGCGTCGCGTTTTGTTTCTGTCGGTTTATCCTGCTGCTTCTTGGGCATTTTCTGTAGGGAAAAAAATAAATACATATTTTGTGAATCAAATCCACAAAACAGGAGGACCAGCTGATGACTGACTGAGCTATTCACAGGCAGCCCATGGCTCCTGCTGAGGGTTACCAGACATCCCAGGAAAACAGGGATTATCCCAGTTATCAGCCTTCATTTTTTTGTCCCGGTCAGAAACAGTAAAAATTTTAACTCGTCCTGGTTTTGCTAAACTGTAAACTGTAACAGTGTGTTCAGCAAGTCATTTATTAGCTTGTGTCAGTGCCACAAAAACAAAATCTTGTGGGTTATTGGTTTAATAATTGCTATTCAGTTTGACTTTCTGGACCCTGTCTAGCTTTTTAAAACTTTATATCTTGCTGGTGCTGCCAGCCAAGGTAGCCTTTTAAGTCAGTCCCAATTGTGTCCTGATTAATACAGCCATCAGTATAGCTGATTTACCGACTGATTTACTACATACACACATACAGTTATCATCTACAGTAAAAAAAAAAAAAAACGCAAACGCTTTGCTTTTGAATTATGTTATTATATACAGCTATTTTAACTGCTTCAGGGTTGCTACAGCTTTGATGAAGTGAATTAATCTAAAAGTCTTGTTTTACTACTCTGGAAATCTGGTAACCCTATTCCTGCCCTTTCTCTGCAACAGTGAAGAGATTCCAAGTGTACTGAAAAGCAGGCTCATGCACATGGAGATTTCTCTCGAATCCTTTCTCACACACCTGTCTAAGGATTCTGAAAAAATGCTCCTGATCCTAGATATGGCATGATATATATAAAAAAAGCATGTCACTTTGGGCTCAGGGAATGAGAGGAGGTGCCCAGAAACATTTTGAGTGCTTCTTTTTAAATGTTTTATGCTCCTATAAAACTTTGCCTTAGTAAATGCATAGCAAAGTGTAATGAAGCAAACTTTCTGACAGCACAAAACAGCTGTAATGGGAAACCCCTTATACAAGTGTAATGAAGCACAATAAAAGCATGGCAAAGCGTAAGAAAGAATTGTAAAGCCCAGAGAGGTACGGTAACACATATTCAAAAACATGGCAAACCAAGTGTAACTATGGCAAATGTATAATACAAACCATGGGAAAAGCATGGGGACTCTGCAAAATGACTGGTAAAATGTATGTGTTGGAAATGTTATAATGTGCACCGAAGTCACTAGTGACTATAAGCTATTGTACTACCCTTCATAGGCTGTGGTACCATTTCCTCTCCTCTCTCAATAATAGTAGTCTTTAGTTTCACTGTATTTTACACACAACACACACACACACACACACACACACACACACACATATATATATATATATATATATATATATATATATATATATATATATATATATATATATACTTATTATATATATTATATATGTATTTATATATCTATTAAATATATATAATATCATTATTACAATAATAATGGGGTTTTATATATATATATATATATATATATATATATATATATATATATATATATATATATATATATATTATTACAATAATGGGTTTTCAGTTTATCAATGACTTTTCTCTTCTCATCTGTACATAATAATAATCTATAAAACTCAGCTCTTTTGAGGGTTAGTCTAAAATGACAATGAAAAGCATCACAATGTAACAGATAAAACCAAAAAACAAACAGAAACGTATGTATTGTTGATACCACATAAAAGATGAATATTTCCTGTAAAATACCATCTGCAAAACCAAGACATTCTTTTTAATTTTACTATCTAACACAGGAATGTAAAGAGAGTTTTCTACCTGGTGAATCTTACCTATGTGAGGAGTGTACTAAACTGAACCTAACAAATCCTATTTTAGTAGCTAGCCGCAATCTTGTTAAAAGCCTGTGATTCAGGCCACACACACTCCCCTTGGACTTTCACTGCAATTGCCTCTGGTCTGCACTTAAAGGCTCCTTTACCATCAGGTGCAGATCAGTATTTTACAACCCCAGCTGACTGTGCTGTCTGTCCCTTAAATAAGCTGGCTGGTGACTCAAGGTTCAAAACAACCGCAGACTCAAAGGGCACATTTTCAGAGGAGTAAAATCATTTTAATAGCAACAAACGACTTGCAGTAGTTTAACTGCTTGCTCCTGAAACTCATTTGCTTTTTTTTATTGTCCTTTGTCCCTTGCAATTACTTCAAATTAGGGAGTTTTGCCCTTTATAAAGATCTTCAACGAAAATAATAAAGGTGTTTCATGGTGTGAGGATTGATTTTATTAAATGTTATATTGTGTATAGCTCTCTGTGCTGGGCTCTGTCTTTGTATATGTTTTTTGTGAGCCATTTCTGCTACATTAATAATTGCAGTTAATCAGATCAGGCTCATCTGCAGTAACAGCTTCATGAAAGTGATGGGGTTATCTGGAGCAGGCACACGCAATACCTCTTGGTTTTCAAAGATGGGTATTGATAACCTTTAAAGTAAATTGCTAACCTTTTTTTTTAAGATTTACTTATTCAAGATGGGACAGGCTGCTTTAATCCAATTTAAAATGAAAACAGAAGAAATCCCAAAAGGGTGTGCTCTCTAGATCACAATATATGGCGATCTTTAAAGATGGCTGGCATCAGGGTTTTAAGGTGCTTGAAGATTTGAATTGACACGTCTGGTTTCAATAACAGTTTAGTGGATCTAGCTGTAACTTTATGAAACCTGATTCTGATGCTTGTAAAATTACCAAATATCCGGTCATGCTTTATTGTAAGGGCTCTTTTTTGATATTTATTACCTGTTAACAACCATGCTTACTAACATATTAACAGATACAGTTATTTTGTTGATGTTAATGGGTAATCAATATCCTAGAAGTGAGGGTGACTTGGGACCCTAATACCTGCTGCACAGGATATGAACTTGCAGTGTTAGTGTTACGCTGGGATAAATGAGCTTTAGTCTGGAAACCAAAACAACCTGCAGGAAAACAGCCTTACAACAGCCTTATTATGTGAAAGCGAGGCAGTGACCTTGTTAACCCTTTACAACAGTCAAAAAATCAAATGTTGAGCATGATTTAATTAGATGCAATTAACACACCATAGATCCATTCTCTCCCAGAATAATGAACTAAGTGCTTGAATCTGTTCTGTATGTTAATCCTGGTGTACATCAAGGCAGTTGAGCACAGAGGGAATACACTGAAAAGCAAGTTAAGGACACATCGTGCTAGAAAGGGATGAGCCATCCACTGTAGAAGTTTACCACAGAAAATTTGCTCACTAATCTTGCAGTGTTCCCATGCTTTTCCCACAGGGCCCTGTTCACAAAGCTGTAAGGACTGTGTAATGACTTCATCACAATGCTTTTTATACAGAAAACATGTATGTTTAAGACATGTTTGAGGCAGGTGAGAAAACGTGCTTTCTTACTGCGCTGACAATTCTTGGAAAAAGGCCAAAAAGCCCAGAGCATCTTATCCTCCAACTGTGAGCATTCCCTAAACAGCTGAGTGGTGAAAAAACCCAGCGTGCTGTAAACAGTGCCAGTGGGCTTGGAAACAAACACAAGATGGGAGGAGGAAAAAAGCTGGTTGGATTTCAACAAAGAGTCTGTATATTTACAAAGATGTTAGCAAAGAGGCTTTGATATCATCAGTCTTAGAATGAGGGTGTCCCCAGATGTATTGTTAAAAAGATTACTGCAGGAGAACCCCCCACCGATGGGCTTGTTTACAGGTGCACTGGGGGAAACTTCTCATTTCTATAAAGGTCACCGTGCTAATACATCTCTCCTGATTGTGCAGTGGGGAATCCCGACTCAGAAGGGATGATTAGGCGCTGGCTGTAGCTGTTGTAATTTACACACCCTGGGAGTGCTGCAATTGTTGTGCGCTGGTGTGCGCCAGGCTGGCGGAGTGTAAAGAGGGCCCTCGAGGACTGGCTAATGCCACGGAGGCAGATGGTTGTTGAGATTTTTTTTTCTTTAAAAAATTTAAACAAGAAATTCTCTAGTAGCTAACAAACCACACGTGAAAGAGAATAATTGGATGCTGGAAATGCAGAACTGCTACATCAGTTTGCAATACCGATGTGCATAAAATATTCTTTTAAACGCTGTTAAAAAACATTGCTGTTCCTACCTGGTACCTAACCCCTTCCTTTGTTTTAGGTCAGATTTAGTCCAATCAGACAACGTGGCCTACAGCACAGGAAGTGATTATTGGGGGTTCCAGGAGTCTGTCGCGCTGTATCAGAAAAATCTAGTGGATATATCCTGAAAAAAAGATGCCAAAAAACTAACCATGTTCAGCGCAATAAGAGGTTAATCAGAGGTAAAGGAATGTCTTTTAATGCTTTGCTTAGCATTAGAGGACATACTCTGCAATGCACACTTGGACATTTGTATATTGAAGCTGCTATAGAATTGTTTTAGAGACTGGCATGTGTTATATAGGGAGGGGAGGGGTGGTGGTGGATGGGTTTGTAATGATTTGTGAAGTCAGTCTGCCCTCATACCTTGTTAGCTGTGCAGGAAGTTGGCTTAACAGGAGGGCTGTGGTGTCTGCATCCCCAGCTGCAGGGATAACAAAGTGCAGTAGACAACACCAACAAACAAACCGAGTGAGCATTCCTTAAGAATGAGAAGAACAATCAGCTTCCAGTGGGGTCCTTCTGACTAACCTACACACATAAAAACTCACCTATGTGTTTGTATTCCTGTTCTCAAAGGCATAATGGTTGCATGGTTCAAGTTTACATTCAAAGGTGTTCTTTGAAGTATCAGTCTAATTTAATGACTTTAAACAGCAGATGATTTAAATAACACAAGCACTAACCCCATACCATATTAATATGGGTGATTCATTGAACTCCGTGCTAACATTAGGAAACACAATAAAATTGGAGAACTGCCAATGGTAGTTTGTGCTCATGGGCTTGAGTATCTGCTGCACTATGTCAATCCAAAAGAACATCTTTGAATGTAAAAACCAAACCAGTGCCAGAAACGTTTGTGGACAGCACAGAAACTACCCGGCAGTGATCCAACACAAATGTGCTGCTGAATCTAAAAATGCAACAGGGAATCTAGCATAAATGAAGCCCAATGCGTTTCAGACATTAGTAAAGAGCACTAGTTGAAACGGTTTGTCAAAACACCTGTTCAGTTCAAGTATACATACATATACATATACATATACACACACACACACACACACACACACACACACACACACACACACACACACACACACACACACACACACACACACACACAATATGCACTTTGTTACGTTTGTTACGTTCACCAGAAAATGTGAACTAAAATATCAAAATCTGAGAAGCTGCTGCAATGACACAAGCAGCACAAGAGAATGTGAGTCGTTTGTTGAAGCTTTACATTGTTACTATCAGAATAAAAACGTTAACGTTTCAACAGATCAATTCGTAAAAACAAACAATGATGCCCATAGAATTTACTCACAGTCTGGAATGTATATAATTGATCATTGAAGTTATGTAATTGATCACTGAATGCATGCACGTGACTGGATGTTTTGGGGGGCGTTTACTCACTACTGTACGCACCAACACTGAAGAACTCCCTGCATAAGGATGTCTGTAACTTCACTTCTAAGATTTCTTTGTTTCCAGGGCTAATAAATGATGACTAACTGTTTAATATCTAATATGCAGAAAGTGCTGTGAAATGCGTGCCATGAAAAGGTGTGCAGGCAATATCCCTGGCTTTGTGCGTCACGATGCTTACCGCGTGATACATAGCACCACGACGCAGATGATGGCCACCTGCACAGCCCCGATGAGGGAGGCGATCAGGACGTAGCGCAGCTTTCCGGCTCCTGGGACCACGTACAGTACGTTGAAGTCCTTCTTGTCACAGTGCGCTCCGCTGAAGCCAGCATCACACCTGGGGGGAGGAGAGGAGCAAGGCATTACAAGGTTACAACACATTCTTCAGGCAGGAAACTAAATTAGGGATGAGAGATTTTTATTGACAGGGACTGTAGGTTGGAAGCACTTTTTCTAACAAAGAGTAGTAGTGGGTGTATGAAATGGCTTTACCACAGTATTTTTGCAGTTTTCCCATTCTTTTCCCATGGTTATACAGTACTGTGCATTTCCCATATGTTATCCTGGTTTTCCAGGTTTATTAATATGCTTTACCATACCTCACAGTTGTTTACAATGCTTACCTAGGCTTTACCATGCTTTCACTATGCTATATTACACTTTGCTATGCTTTTACTATGGGAAGCTTTCATAAAGGTGTTGCTGCTGATTCATTGGGATTCAAGTGCCATCTGGGTGAGGTTCAGCTGCAGAATGTATTTCATCTAGAGACTAGTTCCTCTAGCTGTATGCTGTAAGATCAGCATAGGTGCATTGGCTTGTTACTGTTAAATGGACGACCCTGTGTAAGTTGATATCTCCATGAGCTCTGTGAAGGGCATGAGGTATGGACAATGGTTTCATTCAACAGCTTAGGAAGGGTGAATAAAGGGCTATGTGAAGACGAGTTTGAAACAGTGCGAATGAGAGCTGCCACAGAATCAGCGCTGCAGAATGTGGACGATAGTTGAGTGCACAGGTGGCTAGTATAGCTCAGGGTTGGAATAAATCTCTTTGCTGCAGGAGGGGGTCTTGTTGAGCAAATGCCATGCCTCTGGAAACAAAGCCAACCTCTGCTTAACGTTGCTTCTCACTAGTTTTAAAAAGTCAAGCCACTGCAAATCAGATTTGATACTTTATTTGTCATCCAGCGGCGTGTGTAAATGTTATGTTTAAGTTGGCTGAGAACTAGATGTGTACATTCAGCACAAAGATGTTGTCTCTTCGTCATCTCTACTACTGCCTGGGGGTCAGGAGTCTCCTTGTCATTTGCACTCTTTCTTTATATGCATTCTTACAAGCTCACAATCTACAGTTGTCTTCCAAGCTCCTACTTCTCCCCACCACGAGTGTGCCGCTGTGAGCAAGAAGAGGTTTGTGGGTCACTGTGCTTCCCTAATCTCTAACTCATGCAGCCTGATCTCTGGGTCAAAACGCCTGACTGGTTCCCTTTCTCTTTCTCATCCCCCCCTTTCGGTTCACACTCTAGACTTTTTGGGGTTTTGGGTTGAACTCTACTTAAATGCCCCCAGGAATGTGGAATTAAGCTAAAGACTCATTTCTGCCTAGCATTTACTACTAACTTGGCCTCCTGATCTAATCGACATTTTGTTTGTCACTTTGGATAAAGAAACTGATCTGGTATACAGTGGTCTTTCCAGAGCTAGTTCCAAATGCAGATGCGCAATCACTTGTTTGAGGGACCGAGTCAAAGAGGTCAACGCCTGCACTGCAGGCTTTATACTGTGGGATTCAAGTGAACACTGTGATCCTGTGCCTTTAATTAATAAGCCAATTATAGCCCTTCAGTTTCTCACAGCATTTTTAAACGGTCTCTGGAGAGACCATGATTTACACCACTTGCAGAGATCTCAGCTCCACTAATCACCTGCACTGTCACAATGAGTCTTACTTCAGAACCCCTACATGCCATCGGAATCACCTGCACTGTCACGACAAGTCTTACTTCAGAACCCCTGCATGCCACCGGAATCACCTGCACTGTCACGACAAGTCTTACTTCAGAACCCCTGCATGCCACCGGAATCACCTGCACTGTCACGATGAGTCTTACTTCAGAACCCCTGCATGCCATCGGAATCACCTGCACTGTCACGACAAGTCTTACTTCAGAACCCCTGCATGCCATCGGAATCACCTGCACTGTCACGATGAGTCTTACTTCAGAACCCCTGCATGCCATCGGAATCACCTGCACTGTCACGATGAGTCTTACTTCAGAACCCCTGCATGCCATCGGAATCACCTGCACTGTCACGATCTTACTTCAGAACCCCTGCACCATGGAATCACGCACTGTCACGATGAGTCTTACTTCAGAACCCCTGCATGCCATCGGAATCACCTGCACTGTCACGATGAGTCTTACTTCAGAACCCCTGCATGCCATCGGAATCACCTGCACTGTCACGACAAGTCTTACTTCAGAACCCCTGCATGCCACCGGAATCACCTGCACTGTCACGACAAGTCTTACTTCAGAACCCCTGCATGCCACCGGAATCACCTGCACTGTCACGATGAGTCTTACTTCAGAACCCCTGCATGCCATCGGAATCACCTGCACTGTCACGATGAGTCTTACTTCAGAACCCCTGCGTGCCATCGGAATCACATGCACTGTCACGATGAGTCTTACTTCAGAACCCCTGCATGCCATCGTAATTTCAAAGGCCTTTAAATCGTAAATTTCCTATTCTGTGATCTTTTTGCCTTCTCTATTTGTTTACAGTATTTTACTAAGTGTCTTTTCAGTATGGTCCACTATATATCTTATACAAGTTATGGCGATATCACTGACTTCAGGTAAACTCTGCTGTACATCACAAGCAGACTCAACAGAGCCTATCTGTCTGAAATGGGGGCTTGCATGGATCTATACTCTAACTGTTATCCTTTTCAGTAAAAGGTTTGACCATGGTCTTTTGCTTGGTAATTGGGCTGTTTTTCTGAGTTATTTCTTAAGGTTATAATGAAAATACGCTCTGTACTGTACCTGCAGGAGGGCTGCAGCTGGTCTCCGGGGTATTCACACTTCCTGTTGACGTTCTGTACTGTACCTGTAGGGGGGCTGTAGCAGGTCTCCAGGGTATTCACACTTTCCGTTGAAGCTCTGTACTGTACCTGCAGGAGGGCTGTAGCTGGTCTCCGGGGTATTCACACTTCCCGTTGACGCAGTAGTCCGAGTAGCGCTCTGGACAGGGGATGTACAGCCCTCGAGCTGTCTCCTTGGCAGCCTTCTCCTCTTTTATCCAGCTCTCATCTGTGTGAAGACAGCAGCTTGTTTATTATGCACGCATTCCACATTTGTTTCAGTGTACGTTAGAAAGAGAATTTCAATGTGACACTAAAATTTGCTATACTAAATGTATCTATATATTATATAGTATAGGGTACTGAGTAAGGTACAAGCTGATTTTGACATACCTTCACCCTCTGACCTCTCGTAATGGGGGATATGAGCTTGTATCATACAGCACCCCTTACAATGTAATACTAAAATCATAGATTATAAGCATAGTGCAGTCTGTCTATGTCAGGCTCTTAGAGGGAGAGTGCTATGCTTTTGGATTTATAAATTCTTCTGTATAAAATGAGTACATGGTATGTGCTGTGGTCAATTATTAATGTTTTTGCACCCTGTTCAATCCTTCAAACAGAAATTAAAATAACTTTAAAAATAAGCTTTTTCCATCAGGGACAGTGCTACAGAGACAGACAGGTTCATGTTTTTCTTTTTCTCTTTTCATTGCCTGCATTATTGTAACACATTTTTGTTCTTTTTTGATAAGCAAGCTAAGTTATGGCTTTTTAAAAGAAAGAGGATAAAAACCCCATTATCATTAGTCTGATTAGTTTCCTTGGGAATGAATGATCTTTTTAACTAAGATAAAAAATAAAAAAAGCTGTTCTTTTTCATGAATTCTGCGGCGTTTCGGTTATCAGTGTAATTCCCTGACTATACAAAGCTGTTTATCAGTCTATTCTGTCTATCCTCCATACGCTCTGTTGCCAAGAGATTTAAAACAAGAATTTGGAAGTCTTAATGGAATGGCAGATAAGAGGAACCCCGTTTAGTGTGCCATTCTTTTCAGTAGCTCAGGGTGACCACCACATCTACCCTTATAAAAGTTTACCACTGTATTTTTGCACAGTATTTTTTGCAGTTTTACAATGTTATTCCTATGTTTCTACTATTCATTTATTATTGTTTACCCTGGTTTACCATGTTTATTAATACTCTTTACCATACCTCACTGGTCTTTATAATGCTTATCCATGCTTTCACTGTGCTCTATTACACTTTACTATGCTTTTAAAATGGTAAACTTTTATAAGGAAACAGCCCCCCTCCCTGGTAGTGGCACGCTGTTTGGAAAGGACTTTGTCTTAGTGGGACACAGAGTGCAACATTCAGTTCTGTTGAAGAACTCTTGAATGCTCTGCATTGCTGCAGGCAACAGCAACATACCTGTGGTATCTGTGCGTGAATAATGTCCATCTCCACTGGTTATGTTTTCTGTGAATGCCGAGAATAAATACATTTAACAACATGCTTATCTATTTGGTTGAAATCATCGTCAGTGAAAGAAGCGGCATTGACAGTGCTTGAGCCGGTATTGCATATACAGTATACTGTAATACACCATGTATATATACACTGGCTTCTCATACAGTATACTGTAATACACTATGTATACATACACTGGCTTCTCATTAAGCAATACCATCCTTCAGTACATCAATCGCTGTCTGACAGCTGTCCATAACAGAGGAAACATTGATGGATATTTTCCCAATGTGTTCAAAGTTTAAGAGCGCAGCACAATAGATAACCAGGTACCTTACTGGAAGACTTTAAAGCTGGAATCCCTTTGTGGGGATCTGATGGGTATGACGGGAAGAATCTTTTTATTTTTCCATCGGATGCGCTTAATGGAATATCTACTGCTTTATAATGCATGCATCTCTCAGTACAGAAGATGTAGTGTATTGTAAAAATAAAAGCAGTTGAGTATTTGAGGAGTTTCTTGGCAGTATTATAACGTTAAAATGTATTTATTTATCCATAATAAAAAAACAAAGCGAAGCTGGTGTTTAATCACACTGATGAAGTCATTACCTGAGTAATGTTGGTCTACGTCCCTTTTTTCTTATTGTTTTTTAAGTTAATAATAATGGTAGAATACGTTTCTTATAATTTTTAAGGTTTCTCTTTGCCCCCCCCCCCCCCCCCCCCCAATCATTCTGGCACTCACCTTGACATCTACCCAGATACTTCATCTCAATCCTCTCCTGCCTCTGACAGGAAGCCTCCTTCACCTGACACGGGTTATCATAGGACTTGCCATCAGAGGCGCAGACGGGATTGAAGCTAATGTGAGAGCAGTCGATGTTGCAAACACACCTAAACGGAGCGGGATACACAGAAAGAGACAGGGAGAGGGAGTCATGTCTGTGAGCTTGGCACATGTCAGCTTCACTTGGGGGGTTTGGGGGGGGGGTTGTCTCTGCAGTGCAAGGTCAGGTGTAGTAAGGAGGCCCTGGGGAGAAGCCTGGAAGGTGGGGGGGGGTCAGAGTGTTATTGATATCACGCTGTACACTACAGGGGGGTCTGGCAGGAACAGTGGCCAGCTCCATTACAAGGGTGAGCTGCTTCTGCAACTGCAGCAAGCCAGGAGCCAGCAAGAGTTACAGAAGATCGATTATCATACGTATAATCTGGTCAGAGCATTAGCTTTGCGGTAATCAATGCTTTTTAGGCAACACTGTTATGCGATTTGTAGTTTGCAGGTCAGCCACTCAGCACAACAAGAGATGTAGCCTGCTTTCAAAGTGGAATTCAATGCATGCTGTGCACAAGAAGTCTGCTTTTATAATGAGGAGCATCTCTTGTTTTAAACACCAGTCATATATATGTGTGTGTGTGTGTGTGTGTAGCGTGCACGGGGGAAGGGAGCAGCAGGGCTGGTAGGTGACGTAATCACATACAAAGACATAAGCCCGATATACGCTCCTTGCAAAGGCACCGGCTCTTTTGTACAGCGGTATCGGCGCTGTGTTTCAGTGCGAGAGGTCCCGGGTGGTTCACGCCTGCTCCTCAGTCTGTGTGTGGATTGCCTTGCCCTGTGTGATGCACCTGCCTTCGTTAACCTATTTCCAATGAAACACTAACTTAAATTACTAAACCTTACACAAATACACAAACATGCACTCACATCCAAATTAAAAAAAACAACAAGTTAGTTGTATTTTTATTATTTACATGTTTTACTAGAAGTTCACAAACCATGGTTGCTTTTCTGTACGAGGTCCTGAACTGAAGAACAGTTCTATGTTAGTAGAAGCTTTTTTAGCAATTGGAAATACCCACGAAACGACCATGCCCTGAAGTAGTATTATAAGTACATTAATTATTCACAGAGTTGTTAGGGTTAAATAAACCCCAGTAGCATTCTGTTTATTAATCTGCTAATATGTAGTTTGTAGTACTAGGTTGTTTAATTCACTACAGGGAAAATAAAGTAGTGTAATATAATATTTGTTTAATGATTGCTTTGTTTCTGTGGATATTGAACTGTTGTGTAGCTGAAGGACTAAAATACAGGTAAATACAGTCATGAAATGCCCCAGGCTCTTCATGTATTTTAAAAGCTATACTATCATCGATATCAGTGTCCCTCATTACTAGCAGTATAAAAGCTAATTTGTTGCTGTCCCTTTAACAAAGCATGCAGTTGTGGAATACAGTAGATCTGTAACCTTTGACCTTTATAACTGTCGGATCTTGAATAAATTGTTGGCTGTGATTGTTGCCTGTGGATACGTTACTGGATCAGATAAGTGCACTTATTTGTGTGTGTGTTGTATTGGGGTTTTGTTATTCGCATGTAAAGTGTTGTTGTATAGCTGCTTTATTAACTAAATTTGTGTTTTTCATTTGGTAGATGTAAGACTAATGCAATGTCAGTGGTTCCCATTGATAAAAACCAAGTGGTTCCATGACGATGAGCACCTTAGTAATCAGGGTTCAACTTTGCTCCACCCAAGATTTTGTTGATATGGCGCCACTGATTGCCGCTATTATGACTGGACACGGCCAGCGTAGAAAACGACACTCCGACACAGAATGTAGTGTACGACACTTACAGATGAAGAAATAAAAAAGAGGTTCCGCTTGAGCCGTGGAAAAATATTGGAATTGTACAGGGATCTTGAGCCAGATAGTCACTGTAAAACAAGAAGGAGTCAATCCATTGCTGCGATTAATAGATTTCTAGCTGCAATAATATTTTACAGTTCAGGATCATTCCAAAGAAACAACAGTGATGCATTTGGATTCAGTCAGTCCACAATGAGTAGGACTGTAAAACAAGTTACTAATGCATTACTATCTAGAAAGTCTAATGTTAATGCAAGGGAACGCAGTTCTATAAAGCAGGGATTCTACGATAGTGCAGGCATACCCAATGTTTTGGAGACAATCAATTGCTCGCAAATAGCCATAAGGGCACCATCTAATAATGGTAATGTGTTCATTAAGAGAAAGGGTTGGCATTCTATTAACAGGCAGATAGTGTGTCGCCACGACTATAAAATTACTAATGTGTTCGCCAACTTTCAGAGATCTACACATGATGCCTTCATTAGGGATCAAAGTGCATTGTGTGCCTATTTTGAAGGTGATAATTGTCCTGATGGCTTCTTACTGGGTAATTGTAATGTATTTGTATTTATTGTTTATTTCATCTGTACATTGTAATCTTCACTGTTGTATGGGACTGGCTATCAACTGCTAAATGGAAGTAATAATAATAAATATAA
Source organism: Polyodon spathula (assembly GCF_017654505.1). Taxonomy (NCBI): domain Eukaryota; kingdom Metazoa; phylum Chordata; class Actinopteri; order Acipenseriformes; family Polyodontidae; genus Polyodon; species Polyodon spathula. The sequence continues at coordinate 4,253,785 of NC_054544.1, read as the reverse complement.
TAATAATAATAATAATAATAATAATAATAATAATAATAATAATATTAACAAACAGGACTTTAAAAAGGAATGTAATTATTTTATAGGAGATAGCAGTTATCCCTTGAGATCCTATTTCACTCCAGTGAGCCATCCAAATGGAGCAGCAGCGGAGAAACTGAATGCAGCGCACGTAGCATCAAGAACGGTCACTGAGCAAACGACTGGATTACTGAAGAGGATAAATCGGGTGGATCTGTTCAGTATGTTCCAAAAATATTCTGTAAAATCATAGCAGCCTGTTGCAATTTACATAACATCGCAAAGAAAGAATCTGTTGACTCAGATAGTGACACTAAAGAACATCACCTACAATAATGGCTGTGAAATAGAAGGGGGAGAGAGAGAAGACATCTTCTTAACACTTTCTTCTCTACATGATGGGACTGTGATGTGTACTAATATGGGTAATATTTGTATCCATATTCTAAAATAAAAGTGTGTTTGAGGGATTGAACATGAGGCTATAGTCTTTTATGATTAAATATAGGCTACATTATGATTGAATATGGAAGCTACACATATGGACAATAAAGTGGACAGTAATGGATAGGCCTAGAGATTTGATTTAGTGAAAAAGTAGAAATCACTCAGTTGTATTAATTATTTATATTTTAATTAATTGCATGCTGATTATACAGACAAATACAAAAAAGATGAACAAATGTAGTCACAAAATAACAATGATTCAACTCTTTGTAACATTTATTTTTATTTTTTTAAATAAAGACCTATTGGAAGGATTCTTCCTATCCTATTTCGGGAGACATAGTCTTTTGGAATGTATTCCTGCATTTGCCCTCTGAGTTCTCAGTTTTAGAGTTGCAGGTTTAATTTTTTTTATTAGCCACTGATTTAGCAGATATTAAGGATACTTCCCACTTGGTTGGCGTCCCCTGTGAATTTGTATACACAGAGTCGTGGATATGCACTTATCTTCACTGCTAGCTGTAGATTTGCACTTGACAAAATAGTTAAGAAAAGCAGACATTAATGTTAGTTTGTTGACCATATCCCCAAACAGGTTACTATGTGACTCAATTATCAGAAAGCAAGACTTTGGTTTCTGATTCTGCATTCGGATTTCTTTCCTCAAAATCTGAATCATAGGTGGACCTATTGAACGTAATGCACATGTCACCACTATCACTATTTAAATTGGTAGGATCAGCAACATCCTGATTACTGAGGAAGATGACAGTTGTATTCAACGCTTCTCCTTCAGCCTGTGGATGTGGAGTAGATTTCTCATGGTTTCCTGAAACAAATCAATTCATACATTTAGCTGTTGGTTACATCTGCAATATGCTACTGTTCGCCTAGATCACTTATTAATATGCATTACCTTTGTGTGTAAGGTCAGGTCTTGTAATGACATTGCTGGTGACACAATCACAGAAATCTGAAATTAAAAAATGACATTTATCTACTAATGATAACACTAGCCCACTACTACTACTACTACTACTAACAACACCTTGTTAGTATAACAAAAAAAAACAAACTATAATTCATGAATAAATTGTGCTTACCAGAACATGCCAAGCCTGGTGATTCTACTCCAGAGATACCATCAATGCCAGGGTCCAGGGCATTAAGAATGTTTTCCTCCATTGCGTTTAAAGCAGATCTAGATGGTTTACCTCCTCCAGTTGAGGAAGCCACTTTCTTTAATTGCATTTATTTTTTTTTTTTTAAACTGTGCCTCTCAAGTCTTGCCAGCGCGTTTGTACATCAGCAAGACTGCGATTTGTTTGCTATGGAATTCCAGATTGTTGTTCTTCCTACAGGCGATAGAGATTTTGGTCCAAATAAAACTGAACAGTATTTTACTACCTCTATCAAAACATAGTTTTCATTTGACCTGCATTTTGTTTTTCTAGATATAGTTTTAGTTGAATGTGGGTCACTATCAGACTCATGCGTCTCCATCACAAACAGGTTCTTTTAGGAGTATGCTTCCATTAATTAAGGCATGTGGGCTCTTTAAATAGAGCTGCTCCCATGTTAATTAGCCATGGATTGGGTTCCCACGTGGTGAAAGATGAGTCACGAAACACTGTTCGCATAGGCATTAATTTACTATTTCAATTAATGAATCATGGGTAAAGAGATTTGTGAAGTGACATCGCGAACCGTGACAATGATCGCTTGTTAATAATGAATAGAGCCCATTTTTCTTAAAAAAAAAAAAAATTGTGCTGCCTGACCTGGCTTACTGCTGCTAAAAATAAGAGGATCAGCATGTGGAACACTTATTGTCCCACGTAATGAGGTATTTGCTACAGATCGGCATAGTTACACACATTGCCCGAGACTCACTGGGAATTGTTGACAATGGCCGGTTAATGTCCGAAGTACTCTACATTTATGTTAAGAAAACAACATCACCCCAAATGAGTGGCTATTGACATCAATGACCGGGCACTGTTGACAGAGCCCAAGAGCCACGGCCAATGACAACACTGGCTGATTTTCAGTCTTTGGCCGTAACATATATTTGAGAAATATAAAATCTGAAAATATAAAAACAACTGTATCCTAAATAATCATCTGCACCGTAGTCTATTGCCTAACTTTATATACAGCACCTGATTTTTTTCAAAGATAACATTTTAAAGTCTAGGTATTTGGTGTTCAAAGTATTCAACAATATACAGTAACTCACAAAAAAACACTTTATAATAAATGTGTGATAAATCATATTTTGTACGATGTTAAGAGGAAGTTCATGCTTGCCTGGACTAACACACGTCACCCAGGCTGTTGAAATGTTCTATTGGTACCAAATTCTGCCATGAGAAAGTATGCATGTGCCCAGATTTGAAGCTTGGGCAGCTCCATTCTGTGTTCAAGTCCAGAGCAGCCTAACACAACGTCCTGGGGATCTGATTCAAGAGCCTTTTCCTCTTTGTAGAGCACGCTGGTCATTTATAACAGTGTGGGGAGGAGATACATTGATTCACTGACAGGTGTTTATTAGCTTCATAGAAGCATTTGCTTTCAGTCACTGTATATTAATGTTAACGCTGGGATATGTTATTTTTCAGCGCTGGCAATCTATTACATGGTACGCTCATTTTATTCTTTAAATAAACAATCATCACTTCAATGCCCTTCTGACAAAATCCTGATTTAGAAACCGCTTAATAATTGAAAAGGGAGGAGAGTTTCACGCTGTATTTATTTAAAAATAAAGCAATGAGTTGACATTTTATTGTACAGTAGATCAACAGTGACACTATTGCAGGCCTCTGAATAATTGAATTGGCATGGTAATTTCATTTATTTGCATTATTACGAATATTATTATTACAATATGGTCCATTTGCAATGCAATGATGTCACGGTTCAAGAAGGATTTGCAAACCCTTGCGAATGCCAATCATAGCTGGAAGTGTATTATTATTATATGCAACAGTTTAATAATGTAGACCTTTCTTTGGGTACAATGCCTGTGAGCGCTGCAGATTTCACCTTCATTCTATTAGAGAATATTACATCAGCTGGATTGCATCAATCACCTATCCGGGGTGATTGATGGGCCTGTAAAATGCTCTAAAAGTCCACTTGTTACTTACCTGGGCAGGACACAGGCTGCTCAAATCAACCCCTAAGGGAACTGAATTCTGATGGTCAGAAGTAAAACATTAGTGAAACTATCTTTATTTCTGGCCTCTATTGAAACAAACACTAGCAGAGTGCTGAATCCATTCCTTTAGTCAGCAGGCCCCACAACTGAATTGTTCACATGCCTATTGAGCAGTGGATGGGAACTGGGAAATGTACAAGAGTATTAAAGACCATTGCATTGCATCGACACATTTCACTGATTCTCCAAACAGACCAGAAATCAGGGCAGCTCCAGCCTGTTTCTTTGCAGTTCTGCTGTTCTTTGGACTGGCACACGATTCCTGCTTCACTTCAAAGTTTTGAGACAGCCCTGTCACCAACAGCACCACTGACACAAAGAAGTATCAAGGAGCCTGTCTGTATGAACACAGACAACACCGCAGTATAAAAGCCTCTTAATTAAACGAATGGCTCTTCATATCCCGTGGGTTCATCTGTCAGGCCGCTGCAGCCAAGCCACGGCAAGAGTTTTTGGGCCGATCTATAAATAGCTAGCAGGCAGACACCATCGGCAGAGCAGCGAGGCTTGATTGAGATTTATTAGCCTGGGCTCTGCGTCTGCTAATTTATTACAAGCTCTGTGCACCCGGATGCTTCAGAGTGCCCACCTAGCTTCCAAAGAGGCCCTGGGATGGGGTACTGTACAGTAGGTTTTCTTTTTTTGTAATTTGAATTTAATGCTGGGTTGACAGAACTGAAACTGAAGGAGTCACTGACCCAGTAGAACTATAATAGCAATATTTAATATCTGTCAAAGATAAAAGCAGACACCAACGGAAGAGCTCAAGACTGACTTGCTCTTGGAGATTCTGTTCAAGGGCTCTCTGTTCACTGGCTGGTTAGAGCAGGTCTCCTCTGAGTTTAGGTGACTGTACCATATATACAGGTGTTACTGTCTTTGAAAGTGGGACTTTCAATGAGTTTATATAAGGGAAATTAAACTTCAAGTGGATTCTCTAATTGCTGCGTGGTCATCTGAATAAGTTACATGTGTGCCTTATATAATACAAAGTCCCCAGACTCTGTGTTTATTTCTTAAATATAGGATTTTTTTTCAAACATGGATGATGTTGTGGCCAAACTCCAATACAGGTAAAATACTGGCTACATTTTTGACCTATGTTACTATGAGGCAAGTCTAACTGAAATTGCTTTTGTCCATTGTAATGTCTTTCTATAGTGGTACTGCTCACCTGTATCTAACTGACACCAACTAATTAGTTCTATTTAAAAGAAGCTTGCAACATTGTTTCACACCCTGATGACGCTCTCTCGTAGATTGAAACAAGCTGACCCGTTGGCATGGTGTTTTGATAAATAACATTTTGGAGCTTATTTAGTGTGCAGATATTTAATTTCTTTAATCCCCCTTGCCTTAGAGATGGGCCCTGGGAATGTGGCTATACACAGTGAAACCCGAAACAATCTTTATAGACATGCTTGAAAGAGGCCACATTGATATGGGTTCCTGCACATGGCATATAGTGGTAGAATGGAAAATGTATTGCAAGTGTGCAACTTATAGTACATACACATTACTTTGTTTTTATTTGATTTGTTTCCTTTTTTTGTAACATGGGATGTGATTTAAAAACCCAGTTTCAAAACCCCAACTTTTCTCACATCTCGGGAAGGAATACTGAACCAATAAATGGCACCTTCTTTTCAATTGCACATTTGGTCAATCAGACTGTTATTGCCCATTAAATAAGGCAGCAGCAGCATCAGTGAGTTCACTGCAAGGACAAGCTCTCCAACTAAAGGCAAAGATTCAGTATTGAGCACTTTCCCAGGCCTTATCCCCCCACACGCCAGCGCTCTGGTCTACATAACGGATAATGTGTCTGGGAGCCATGCATTTTTAATGAGCCTTATCACATTATCCTGCCCTGTGCATTATTGCAACGCTACACTCCAGTGTTCGTACAAACACATTACAGCAAAGCGGAACTCAAGCTCTGTTTCCTTGTTAGTCTCGAGTAATCACCCTGGCTTCTGCCAACTGCACACAATCAGACACAGATACACACACACACACATAATCAGACACAAATATACAAACACATAATCAGACACACACTCACACACAAAAATCACACACAAAATCATACACATATACACACACACACAAATCAGACTCGCACACACAATCAGACACAGATTGTTTGGATTGAGACAAAAAAAAAAATATATATATATATATGAACATAATTTTATTTAACATCATATCATCAAATAAACTACAAAATGAAGTCATAATAATAGTACAGTATTTATTGTTAGATTTTGAAATTTCACACACACACACACACACACACACACACACACACACACACACACACACTGGCCGCACCACTAAGAGCCAAGCAATGCAATTCAAACAGTCAAACCAAGGCTAATTGCTCCTGATCAGCTTGCATATTTTTATCCATTTATTCTGACTTCCACCCCAAGCTGACTCTGCACCGTTCCATTTTTGCACTTTCATTTTCAAGAAGTGAAGCCCTTTTAAAAGCTGTGGGGTATCGATCCAGGGCTTGAGAATCAGAAGCTGACCTCTGTTTGAATTGCCTTGACCTTCTCTCAACCCCCAGTATCTTGCTATTAGAAGTAACCACTGCCCTGAAAATGATTCTAATAACCTGAGCCTATAAAACACTTAATTAAAACTAAATTACTTTCTCAACTTCTAACATATACCCGAGAACCATCATCAATTACAAACCCAATTAATGCTCTACATAGCATAACTAGTGTTGACATCGGATGCCAAATTCGGATTAAATCTATAACTTAAATTTATAACTTTCAACAAGCCCCTTTGATAAAGAGCTGCCCAGGTTCACAAATGAATCCTCCACTATAAGGTGCCTTCACATTGGGATGCTTCAAAATGATTGTTTTTGTAATTATTGGGTAATTATTTTTTGTAATTATTGGTTAAAGGTATAGTGTCATAGACTGTAATCTCCCCAGATAACAGTGTAGGCAAAGGGAACAGCCCCTGCTGGCTGAAGTGGACCCCAACTCGACTGGCTAGTTATTGGAAATCATGCAGTGGAACAACAAGCCGGTGAAATAGGTTTACATTTCAAGAGTACTTTTCAATAGTTTATTTCGTTTTCACTGGAAGCAATTTCATTTTCACAAATATTTCTGTTATTTTATAAACAATTACATCTTTTTTTGTTTTTTTAAGTCCCTGTTAAATGAAAGAGTGACACCCATTGCCAGATTACATCACAATCCAGGGTTCAAGATTCAAGGAAGCAGACGGCTTTATACTAAATGTCCCACACGCTGCAGTAATAGTTCAGTAAACAGCTCAGTTTACTTGAACTAGATTTCAGCTGTAGCTTTTCCAGAGCACAGCTACCTGAACACCTGAATCCAGTCTCACTCCCTGACCTGCCTGATCTTCTCCTGAACAAACCTACTGCTAAGAAGTTCTTCCATTCCATTCTCTGAACTTGCTGCTGTTGGTCTATATAGCAGCAGGATTCCTTTCTCTGGCTAACCAATGCAAACGGAAATTGTATGTCACTAGCTTGTTGAATGAATTTGTCTCTGTGACTATTAAATAGAAATACTGTAAGCATCCAGCCCGTGTCCCTGAACATGGTACAGTATGATCCATCATTCTCAGGGCTGACTTGTTTCACAGCTTGTGCCTCATGATTACAGCAGTCGGTAGTACTGAGCTACCTCAATAAGAGGATCATTCAAATATGGGTGTAACCTGGCTCTCCCTGTTAAAGAGTTACCACAGTTCATTTGCACTTCAATGAGTCACTATTCCTGTGGTTTACCCATGGTTAAGCTACCATTTTCCATGTCTTTTAATAGGCTTTAAAATCTATTCAATTATCTATGCCTTAACATATTTAACTATGCTTTCTTCCACTTTATTTTTACTTTGGTGAACGGGTGCTGTGTAAGCAATAACACACTCCAGAGGTGGCGCCTCTGCTGTGCTATATCATGAGATGGCACACCCTGGAGCGTGTTATTGCTATCATAAAAGCTATTGTTTTTTCTGTAAAGGAAAACTACAAACATTTAAAACTAAAACTGCTTACTTAAATGTTTTATACACAATGGTATGTAAAATGTGATGTTTAAAATGACTGTTCCCCTGCAGCAATCATGACCTGGACAGTTACATTTAAAACGCCAAGCCTTCATTTATTCTCACCACCAGTACTCCTGACTCTGCAATGGTGTCGAATTTCATGTAAATATATAAATAAACAATAATAAAGTTCCATCTGGTGGGGTGTTGAGAAAGGCCTGCATGATTAGAATGTCCCTGAGCTCCCTCTCCCAATGCTATTTTATAGCCCTGTATAAATGCAGAATGGGCGCTGTTGTCTTACCAGACGTCCTCTGCGTCCTCGTCGCACTCGGCTCCGAACTGGCAGATATCGCAGGTGGACGTCTCTTTCTGGCTCGTCTCACCAGAGCCCTCGTTAGCTGCAGGGACACATGACAGGAAGAGGCTGCTTTAGAAGGCACTGGGTCTCTACAGACAACGATGCTTTGTTCAATAATGCACTCTATGCTAATTGTTTGTATTGTTGGATAGCGTTTGTGTGTAATTTTAGTAAAAGCTGCTGCTGATTCTTTTCTCAACTGATTTACCAGGTTAAATAAAAGATTGATTTCTTTATTATTTACCAGGCTTAATAAATATTCCCTCTTTTCAGTCATCAGGGGGATGCTTCTAGCAGACTCCTAAAAGCTGAATTTATGAAGTGAGGTGGTAATCGTAATGGGTATAGAATGCAGTTGTAATTTGATCCCTTTGCAATGTGGCAAGTGAGTTGATCAATGACTCAGTTGTGTGCTGCATGCGTGTATGTGTGTGTGTGTGCGTGTGCATGCGTTTGCTTGTGTGCATGCATGTGTGTGTGTGTGTGTGCTTGTGTGCATGCGTGTGTGTGTGCTTGTGTGCATGTGTGTGTGTGTCCTTGTGTGTTTCTGGTGAGATTCCCCTACACTTGCCCATGCTGTGCCTGCTCTGTTGGCAAACTGAACATTCCAGACACTGATACGGATTCCTTGTTGTTCTAAAGAAGAAAAGTACTGCAGCGATGTTTGCAGTACAGCGTGATCTCAGAGACTCGTCTGATGTGATTATCTGCCTTCCCGTGGAGGCCGTATCTGAAATAGTTTTGTGATAAGCTCTATTAACATGAAAATTACAAATGTCAGCAGAAGTCAGTTAATCAGCTGTTTGTTCTTGTTAAAGTTTAGTGTTTGGACTGCGCTGGAATTTTTGCATCAATAGGAAGTCCAGCACTCAAGCTTGTTTGAGCATCAAACAAAACAGCTTGCTGCAGTGTGCTTATTCAGAGTTCTAATCCATTCCCTGGCAAAATGAAGCTTCAGAGTTCTAATCCATTCCCTGGCAAAATGAAGCCTGTGCAAATACACTCCTGTCCAGTACAGTAGCCAGCAGGACTGAGTTATTTATTCATTGATATTCTTTTTTATTTTATGTTTTTTTTTTTTTAAAGTTAGATAGTCCTGGCGCATCTCAGTGTATGACAGGACAGCTCTTAACAAACTACTATTTTATGATTTATTGATTCATTTTAACATTCAAAACATAAAATGAATCGATCAAAACATTTGCAGGCTGTCCACTGCTGCCCTTTAGGAGTCCTGCTTTAAAATGATTTGTCTTATCAACGCACCCTCCTCCCAGTAACCAGGGCCACAAGCAATCACAATCCCAGTTTTTGTTCTCTGCAAAACTTGCGCTGGAGCAGGGAAGGTGGGGAGTGCTACAGTGTCTCCGATCTGGCAGGGGTTTGTTATCTCCCAGCAGCAGTGTTCAAAACCTGACTGCCTGCCAGGGTCAGCTCTGATAAGCAATCGCTGCCATCAGATAAACGACAGCCGTCAGAGCGCACAGCGCAGCGAGGGTTTATCTCGGAGAAACAGGTCTGTCACAAAGCAAAATCTGATTGCCCCCTTTCCTCCTGTTTTATCTTGTATCTTTTTCTTTTGAATATTTGATGAAATTTGTTTGCTTTTATTTGTGTTTTCAGATGGAAAGACCCCTTGAACCAACCAAGTGGATTATCGGTATGTGAGATCAGCAAGGGGAGGAAAAATCTTCAAAGAATCCTGATCGCATAATTTGAAGTTATTGTGGGTACTGTAGCCACTTGTACAGGTCTAGCAAATATATAAATGCACTGCTTAGTATGGGACAGGCCCTGCTTTAGACTTGCAGTGATGCAGTATGTATGAATCCACATTGCAGTACACAATGTCACTGTGAATGAAAAACAGCATCTAGTTTTACCAACAGTGGCTGAGAGCCCAAGGAGTAAGCAATAAGGAGGAGGGGATTCAGAGTCTTTCAGGCTACCTGAGACATGCCTGTTCCACTGCAGAATACTCAGTGATTACTGGGTTTAAGATTGATACCTGACTTTGATTTACAAAGAATGGTACAAAAAAAAAAAAAAGACTATTTCGTGGGTATGCAATTCTTTGTAACATTTTTAGTACATGCAATAAATTTGAAGACTACGCCCCATGCAATTCTGGTGTAAAATTATAGTACATGCAATATTTGAAGACTACGCCCCAATATGCTTATATATATATATATATAATATATATATATATATATATATATATATATATATATATATATATATATATATATATATATATAGGAATATATATAGGATTAAAACATGAAGTACCGTGATCTGTATCCCAGCGCAAAATGGCTAAGTATTCAAAAGGTACGCTGCAAAGTGACTAATTGAATTGCAGGTTCCTGCCATTACTGATGACACCATAAACACTAGGAATCAACTGTACTTTTTAGTGTTAAGAGACCACTGCAACACAGAGAAATGTTTGTTTACCAATCTTTTGTTTCTTTCAGAATTCCAAAGATAATCCAATAACTCCCCCTCTAACTTACATCATGGACAAGCAAGCCAGTAAATAAGAGGATTGGATAAATGCCCCATCATATCCTAGCCCTTAATTTAAGTGACAGTCACATCTGAAAGGTACAAAGAACACACCCTAATGCATTAAAGACAGCAAGCATTGTATCTGCAACAACTGTGGTACTCAATACTTCAGCAAAAGTAATTACTGGGGCTGCAGTGTGTGTGTGTGTGTGTGTGTGTGTGTGTGTAAGCAGAAGCAATTTGATCACTCTGCTGCAGTTACAAAACTTGGCCACCTGATGGCACTCTGTCTTATGTTGACATCACAAATTTAAAGAACGTTATGGAACCTGGACTCTTTTTATCTATTCAATTGCAACTGGTCCTTCATTATATTAATGATCTTCATCAAGGTCTTACAACAGAAAAAGCAGAAAAAAAACACCAAGGCTACTTAGCCCTGTGCTAGAGCAATAGACATGAGCCGAGCCAGAATATTCCTTTGCTCTGTTGCACCTCCATGGCTAGGACTCTACTGTGTGTGCGCAGCTTGATTTCTGTGTTTACAATATTTTTCATAAGGTTCCCTTCACTCTACAAGTCACACTATATTTCTGCTAATTTATATGAACTGTATATGTTTTTTTCACAGTGTATTCTTTGTCAGTTATTCTAAAGACCCTGTTAGCATAACAGCAATGGATGAGTCGTAGGGAATGTGATCTGCTAGTTGAACTGTGACAGCATGCTTAGTTGAGTTGTATTGAAACACATGCAGTATTCACTGGTTCATTGCTATTACGCACCCAGATGATTTCCTAACAGCAACCTTTCTGGTAGCTCGGGTGTCTTTTCTTCATCGGTTCTCATCAGTGGTGCCTGCAGCAGCACAGTGCATCCTCCTGTCATATACAAAGACGCTAACAGCTGCAGTGCAGCATGCCCAAGTTTATAAAGCAGTCTGGTAAAGCTGAGCTCTCTAGTTTACTGATTCCCTGCTGAGCCACCAACTCCTCCTGACCCAGACGTTAGAAAAAGAGCCTCTGAGCTGCTGAGCTGGGTCCGCATTACAAAACAATTCCCTAACTTTCTTTTGTATCTTATCTGTCATGGCTTGGATAGGATTTTTTTCTAACTTGGTATTACAGAAGCATTTCCTAAGTGTCTCCCCCTATCCTAATATTAGTCAGGAAATCCTATCTAACGCCAATCTTATCTGTAAACGACTGGTCGAGTCTGAATAGAGCAGGTTACAGCTCGAGCTTCAGGGAACTGTCACCAGAATATAGATGTTTTTTAAATTATGGCGTCTAAACTCGATTCAGTTGTGGCAAAGAAACCCAAGGCTCTACATTTTACTCAGGAAGAGAATAAGGATTTGATCACAGAAAAATCTACTATAAAATCTAGTTAACAACTCAACACAATTTTATTTTAATTAGGAATGCCAACACACAAAAATACCTCACAGGCTAAAGTAAAGCTAAAAATAATAACAGTACTGTGATATGTTCGTGCCTCCGGTGTAAAAGCAAATGCGTACAGTAATATAATTTTGTACATTAGAGTCCAAACTTGTATTGTTCGAGTTACATTACATAAATGAGCTTCTAGTTATAGTTCAGTTGAGTGTCTCGCTGTGTAATACAATAACACAACAGAATCAACACAGGATACTTAATATCCTATCACCCAGTAAAGTTTCAAATATCAATCATAATCACCAACAGTAACTTGTGGGTCAGACTCCATAACACAAACCACTCCTCAGGAGGCGGGGCTAGATCTAGACGTGACACGTAGCCCAAATATACGAATTGATCATTATGGTTCACTATAGAATATGCTGTATACAATAAGACCTAAATGCCCAGAAATATTTGTGCAATGCAAAACTTAAAATCTAAAGCACAACAACAATAATAAATGTGCATCATTTTTTTTGTTTAGTTTTTTGCATGGTTTGTTCAGATCTTGCAAACCAACAATTTTCTTTTTCTAACCGACAGATAGGAAAGGTCCCCCCCCCCCCGAGTCCTACATGTTAGGAAAGAAACTCAGGAAATGAGCAAGTTAGAAATGATCTGTAATGTGCAGTTTCCTATTTTAAATTAGGATAGAAAAATAAGTTAGAAGAGCATTTTCTGTAATATCAACTCTCCTAAACTTGTAGTTAGGGCATTTTAGCTCTGAAGATAAGAATGTCACTTAGGGTGCTTTTGTAATACGGCACCTGGTCTCCTGAAGGCAGAAGCATGAGAAGCAGAACACCAGATACAGCAACTTTGAAATTGCTAAGCCTAATCCTGAGAACAGAGACTGCAGTGTGAAGACATATTCCATTGAAATTTCTTTTTCAAATGCTCTCTCTCTCTCTTTCAGTGTGTCCCCCCAAATCCTTTCCAATCTGGTTGAGGAACTCAATCTTCTTTTTTATTTTTTTAATGGTCTGCCAACCTCATTCACAGCTTAAACTAGGGCATCACATCCCAGGTTGGAAAGTAATTGGTAGTGAATTTAAATGATGTTTTTGAAGCAGTATTAATGGCCGCTCTGGTGTGATAATGATAACCCATTCTGTGAGAAGGGGGCCAAGAGTAGATACGAGATTTCCTAAAGCCAATGCCTACCACTGCCAGCCAGGGCTGGATTTCCACCTTCAGTGCCTTTGTAACCCACACGTTTCATGAAATGAGCATGCCGCTGTAACAACTACAAGCAATTGGCATTACAAGCATGAAGAACGAAACACTCCCTCTCCTCACCTAAGCATTTAAAGTGTATCTTTTTTCTTCCTGTGGTCATATTTCTCCATTATGCTGGGTTCATTCAAGAGTAAAGAGTCACAGCACTGATGCTGCAGAAAAGGAAACGGATTCTGGTGTTGTAGAATCTAAAGTGTTCCAATGTATTGATGTATTACTTACTCCGTGACATGGATTTATCATCCATATCTATTAAACACTCAACAGCGTTAAATGGAAAAGATGAAAAGGTTCTTTTGGGGAATTAAAAAAAATATTTATTTCAGGATGTTTCTGACATTTTTTTTTTGTTTTTTTTATCTTATATATAAATAAAAAACATTTGAAGCCATGATGCGGTATAAACGTTGCTATATGTACTGTATCATCTCAGGGGATGAGTTTCCAACCCTGTCTTCAAAACAGTAGTCGCTAATTATAAAATAATACAAAAACAAACAAAAGCAAAACAAGTTCCTTCATGTTCCTTCATGTTTTCATTTCTTATTAATCTTTGACCTGCCAAATCTAGTCACACTTCTGTTGTTTATCTCCCTTGCCAATTACAGACAGCGCATTCCTGTTTGAAGTGAATTGTCAGCACTTGCAGGTTATTATGGGGCTGCATTTACACAGCCATATCTGTTACTGAAGACTTTCTATCTACTCCCTGACAGAAGAACAAAACCAAACTCTAAAATACAGCACTGCGGCTCTCATACTCTAGTCCTGAACAGGTGGGGTAGTCCTAAATCTTTAGGTACCGAAACGCCACCAATATACAGATTGTCCTAAACAAGAATTATTATAGAAATTCACATTGTATTTGTATACTAAACTTCTAGTAACACATATAATAGGTAATGCATTTATCTAACTATCTAATAAGTAGCTGCTTCACTGTATGCCATTCCGGGAAGAGCTTTGCTTATGTTTGCGTTCACAGTCAGTTGTCACATTCACGTCACTGTTGCTGTCGTCTTTGTCAGCATTTTTAGACTTCTTAAAGAAGTAGTTCGTAATAGAAGAAGTTCCTAATGCTCTTTTCATTGCATCAAGAGGACTACTGACTGAATCAGACAGTTGTGCTGGAGATATGAGTCATGTGACTTAGGTTGCCTATTTTGTGAGTCTCGGTTCGATTACAGCACTGCTGCCTATTTGAAGGGACCAGTGTTTATTGATTCACACCATTGTCAGATCATTGCATATTTACTGCTGTCCTTGAACATAAGAGATGGGATTAACTGGAAGACCACAACAAGAGTTTTAAGGATGCTTTTCTTATGGAAACAACATCCCCCAGAAATACAAGAAACAGAGATTATGAAAGCTTAACCTCTGCTCTTCCCAGCAGCGCTGAGATTTAAGCAAAAAGCACATTTCAAATGCAGCACCACAGATCAGAGACGTGAAAAAGCAGACTAAACAAACCACACAGCCTTCTCATTTATTATACAGGGGGAAGGCTGGAACTGGACCCAGCAGAACAGCTATGTCAAGCCCCAGGCTGAGTGTGAATGTGTGTGTGTGAGTTTATATATATGTGTGTGTGTGTGTGTGTGTGTGTGTGTGTGTGTGTGTATGTACAATATGTATGTTTCTGTGTGTATGTCTGTGTGTTCCCTACTATGGCGCTGCTCTTCTATACACAGGCACTGACCCTGGCTGAGTTCCTCAAACCTGATACAGGACTTTAGTTTAATCTTGTCATGAACACGTGCCTTTCTCAGATTCTCAGGTGTGAAAGTAATATTGGTAGCACTTTAGATTACAGGCACACATACATACAGTAACCATGTAATAACACTGTAATAACAGGGCTGGGGGTGCAACAGCTTTTACAGTGCAACCCAAACACAGGCCTTGATCATGAGTATTTCAGAAGCCTGGTGCAGTCGCTGGTATTCAATGCTCTGTATTAGCACAATGCTAATTTCAGGTTACAGCAACAGGACCATGACTGTGCTGTGCATATAAAGAAATGAATTTTCTTAGCTTAGAAATTCTTAGCCTGATGCCTCTAAGATGCCAGCTTGACACTAAGGCAGCCAATGCTTCAGAGAGATAAGGCGCTCAAGCTGCTTTGCTCATTTGTACTTCAGACACATCCACAGCTGGTCAGAGCACGGAGCAACTGCTTAAACCAGGATTATGAAATAAAAAAAATAAAAAACACAACATCCTAAAACACCCAGGGTACAGTTTTAAATTGCTTTTCATTCTTTCTTTTGTTCCTCAATCGTTTTAAGCAGCTGGTTTTCAGAAAGGTCCAAGGAGACAGCATGGTCTCACTTAGCAAAATGTTACCATAGTAACATACTTTAACGCATTTTCAAATGTACAGAATGCAGTGTCTTCATTAGTTAAACACAACATTCTCCTACAGACTTGTGTCATCTGCCACTATAACTCAGTTGATTAGTGTCTCTTGAGTTCATGTGCATTTTGAACCCACTTCCTAAAATAACGAGGGGAGATCAGTTGCACTCATCCAAATCAATTCATTCACAAACTGCTCATTCACTCATACATACAGAACTTGTGGATAGTCATTGAATCTGCAGGGTCAGTGTTAAAGTAAGCTTAATCTGTAGTTTTTAGCTGATCAACACTAATAACCTGAACTGAATTCAAAGACACTATTGCATGTGTAATGTTCTGTCTGTGCCTCACAAGAGATTCTGCAAAGAGTTACGGTGTCTCATGCACATACAATACTTTAAAATAAATAATTAAAACATCAATGAGATTGAAGGTTTCTCCCAAAAAAAGCTACTGCACTCTAATAAGCAATCAATATACAGAGGAGAACAGCAGAATTTTAAAAACAATTCCGTTTAATTTAAATGCCTGCCCTGTGGAGTTGATTGTGGCTGTGGAATCCAAGCTCGTTATTATTTCTAGCTCATTGACTTTCTCTATAGCATGGAATCCGATGAAAGCAGAGTGGAATTGTAAACCGACGCGGTTTCATGCCCTGACAATTGGCAATCAGCCATCTTTTGTCTCATTAACACTAGGCTCTAGCATAATGCAAATTGTCAGCCTTTTTCTTTTTTTCAGAGCCAGTTGGATTGTGAGTGTGATGTCATGTTTGCTTTCATTTGTCAGTCAAAGTAACTGATGATACAAGGAATGCTTAACCCCCGAAATGCTGCAGAAAAGCTACAAATGCTGATTACACAGTCCCTCTTGCGTATTGGGCATATGGAAGTCCCTGGGTACAGATCCTTTGGCTGCTATCGCCTCTGCTGATGAAAGGTACTCCTTTGGGAAATTAGGGGTTGCACTTTTATATAGTGCCTTTACAAGGAATGGTGTAGGTGTGATATTGTTCTTGCTGTTTTTGTAGTCTGTGTATGTCTTTTAGAAGATTTGGATCAATCACTATTTGAAATCAGGTCTTCAACCAAGGAAATATACAGTTTGCATTCCATTTGGGTGTATTCCCATGAACTGCTGACTTTAGGCAATTCTTTGTACAAATATTTACAACACACCATTATGAGGACCCTCTGTACACAGTACTGTGTATTGATCACAGTAAGTGCGGTCTCACCACTGCATTATACAACCTTGTCATGACCTCCTTGGATTTGTACTCTACACTTGTCTATATACCCAGACATCTGCCACACTCTGTGTGCAGTCTAAATTGTTTTAGATTTTCTTGGTGTCTGTAAGGTATTGCAGCTTGCTTGGAGTTACTACCTTGGATCTTGAAAATTGGAACGTCATGCACTGCAATAGTTAATTCAGCAAATTACAAAGAAAATAACCACCAAAGAATAATAGGACAATTAGCCTCTTATTGACAGCATCTCATTATAATTAAATAACTAAATCACAGCCCCAGATTCCAGAACAATGTCATCACAACAGAGCCTAATGCAATCATAAATGCTGCATGTTCATAACTGCTTTGCACACTGAGGTAATAATAATAACTTAAATTTATTATAGCACATTTCACACCTAGATGTCTCAAGGCGCTGTGCAAAACATAACAATCAAACACAAATCAGTATTACAAAACACAATGAATAAAAATGAATCAGTTAAAAAATTCCATAGATAAATAAAATACAATAAAATACATCAATATAGAGATAAAATCGGTCATCATTAAAGTACAGTACATTATAATAAACAGTAGTATAGTAGAGTCAAAGAGTTAAAAGAGATGTACACAACCTTGCTTCTTAGCACCAGGGTCAATCAAGGCACTGTCTACTAAATATACTGTAGTTTCAATACATGCTTTTCAAGTTTATAATTCTGATAGTAATGTGGTTGACACAAGCTTTTTATACAGAATGTTCCAATGCTGCTCTCTTCAACTTGCGAACCAGACCTTGTGGACAGGCTGTTACATCTCTATCATTTCTATCCTGAAGCCAAATGCTTTAACTAGAAAAGGAACAGCAAGGCTTAACAGACACTGCTAAGACAGAGAGTGATCTAATCGCTTGATCATCTCTGTTCCACGGTCATGCCAGGACAGCCAACAGGAAAGCACTATGACTAGCCCATTGCTGGAGAACGATCGAGAATTAAAACTAAAAAACTCTTAACAGCAAGAGGAACAAGTTCTATTGGTTGATGGGATTAAAACGGTAATTTTATAATATAAACTACCCTGGAGAAACCTTAGCAGCAATGACAATGGCTACACAACTACTGTGGCGTGGTCCTGATAGGGAATCACATTGTAACTGACAGAACACCGCTGCTGCTGCTGCTGCTGCCACGTGGACCCCTCTGAGAGCACTGAAGTCGACAGAATGTTCCTTCTGGTTGAAATATTTGAATAAACGAATATAAAGTAAAAAGAGGCACAAATAACAGGACTCCTGTCCCAGGCTGAGCAGAGTTACTGGCATTGCAGCCAACCCCCCTGCAGAGCGGTACTGACGTAGAACTGGGAAAGCAAATGCAGAATCCGTGACTGAGCTGAACCAGCACGGAGAAACAAACCACCGACAGCCAGCAAGGGCATGTGCTAGTAATGTCTTTATGTGTTATAACAACAGCTGAATACATATATACATTTAGAAAGGCTTCTCGTCGAGACTTTTAGAATTGCTACCAAGTTTCTTTAAGTACTACTACAGTATATATCGCATGCTTTAATATTTGAAGTTATGGAAGCAATTATTAAGGGTGAATAACAATGTATTATCAGCAGTGGACTATTCAGTATTGATTTGATGAGATGTTAATAATGTCATTGCGTAACATATTTCTATATACACTAAACACCCTGGGGACACTGCTAATGTACACAGAGGATCCTATGTCAATCATCTTGCAGACTTGGTCAATTGAATGGAGCCCTTTGTGCAGTAACTGGTCATTTTTGGAATCAAACTGGAGCTTTGCATTGTTCTATTATATAGAAGGCATGACTGCAGGATCTTTGTCTTGTTCTATTGTATAGAAGTCATGACTGCAGGATCTTTGGATTGTTCTATTGTATAGAAGGCATGAAAAAAACCTCTCTTTCATTTTAGAAAAAAGGGGACGAGCGGGGAGGCTATAAACACATTGTCAGCAGTGTTGAAGGAGGCACTATGGATGAACACAAGGCTCCATCTGCCAAGGCACAGCGGCGCAGCTTCGTATTGCCCAAAGGGCAGCTTTTTGAACGGCTGTGCGTCCATCAATCTCTATTAACCATTGTGCAGAACCTCTCCAAAAGTGTATTCACTGATCATGCCTTGTAAAACAAACGTACATAGTACGTCAAGGGGTTCAGTGTTTCATGATGAAGAGATCTGCTAATGATGCCAAGGGTACAGAGGGGAGAGAGGAGGAGATGTTTTCCCCCGTCACTCATCAGATCAGAAGGATGACTCTTATCCTGCTTGAGTGCTTCTCCTCACAGCTCCTGCTAATACATACACTATCAATTATTCAGGATGCGCGTTGAGCTTCCTTTAATCATTGGCTATCTTTTACCCAATGAAGGAGCCTGGAGGTGGGTGTACAAGGGAACCGGGTCACTGCCACCTGTCTCTTGAAGTTTTACCATTATTAAAATTACAGGCACACACTGAGATCTGTATAAACTACAGGAGTTTACTGCCTCATTATTTGCAGTAAGTCTGCTGTGCCACCTTTAAAAATAACTGTCTTCACCTCAGAACAGCAGCAGCAAACCATATGAAAGTGAGAAGCTGGAAAAACTACAGCAATCCTGTAAAGTGCACCCCACTCTACACATCAGGCTCTCATTTCAGCTCTGGTTTGTGGATCCTTATATCAAAAGTGAGTAGAACCTTTTTACATCTGTATAAACCACAGGATCATACATCATAAAAAAAAAAATCAATGTTATAAATCTGCTCTTTTTGTCACTCCCCTCATCCAAACTGCACAACAGTAAGAGACAAACTACACACACAATATATTAACTTACAAAAACAAAAACAAAAAAACTGCCTATTAAATTCTGTGCATCTAATTCCGCACTGAATTCTTTGTGCGTGGAATTCCCTGGTGGTGTTCTATGTGTACATGTCTAGAAATGAAGACTCTGCTTTCTCTTCATTCTTTATAATTGCTAAACAGGTACTGCTATGTTTAGTTCATAAGTTGTCAATACAAGCCGGGCTCGAATAGTTAATGTGTGCTGTTGATCTTTTAAGTAGTGACTCGGGGCTGCTTCAATATTGGGTGACTGGCAGAGAGGGGCAATCTGCTGTACGACATTTACACTGACAACCTTCAGATTCATCAGCTCTGTCCTGATCACAAGCCTTGGCTCCGGGGCTGTCTGCCTCAATCAGCAAGACCGGAATAGCAACACGCAGCCACAAGACAAAATGCCACTGTCTTATTCCTCTTTATTTTCCACTTCCACCTCCAATGCTAAAAGATCAGAAGGAAACAGAGGAAAAGTTTGTGTGTGTGTCCCCTCATACAACGTGAAAAACGCAGACGTTAAACCAGGTGACTCCTGTATCAAACTGAAGACAAACTTTCACATGCACTTGTCAGGGCTTGTAGTGCAGAACCCAAGTACGTGCCCTGAGTTTAATGGGTTGAAAGACGTGGGCGTGTGGTTGAACTGCCATGTAGTCAGACATCACGTGAGATATTATCTTAATCAAGGGAAACACATGGTGTTTTCAGGGTTGACATCTCCTCCACAATGAACACATACAGCACACACACCAGGGATGTCAAGTACTTTATAATATAATGTTTTCACATCATACTGTAGATGTATAGTTCTGGATCTATACTGTTGCTGTAACTCCCAATGGGGTATTGCATCACAGATGATTTAGAGTATCTGCTTTTAGATGTTTTTATTAGACAAAAGAGAAGAGAAAACCAGTGTGTGCACACACACACACATACATAAGTAGGGTCCTCATGATCTCAAAATATATTCATATACAGGTTAAAAACTTTAAAGCCAATAGTTTATTGGATAATACCCACATGCAATCTGAAAGGACTTTGATAAAAGTTTGCAGGAGATTTGTAGAAATGTAACACAGGTTCACCAGCAGTGCACAAGCATCATCATTTTGAAAGAGGATGTAAAGACAACAACTCGCCACCTTGACGGGATTAACATAATTACGAAAAGAAACAGAGATGAGTGCACCCCAGTCCTGAGCTGGAACCCCCAGCCCTCCATTCAATCCTGGGCCTCTCTGAAGCAGAGGCTGCTAAATGTGCTGAATCAAGTGGCGGATTTATGGAGGGCTAAGGTGAAACCACAAAACTCCTTTTCCTTGAGAAGCTAGTGTGCTGTAGTGCTGTTTTCAATCTAGTGGGAAATATATTGTGTTTCAGTAAGGCAGAGTGAATAATACCTACAAACAAAATAAAGGGGAGAAAACAAAAACAAAGAAATAGGTCATTGTATTTAATAAACAGTATTACCCTCTAGGTAAACTACCAGCAGTGCTCTCTTTCCAGTGTCTTGTTCCAGTCTCCAGTGGCATTTCCATTTAATGTTTGAACAGAGTGGAAGTCATTATTTATGCCTCAACTCTGCCCATGAGCGTCATGCTGAGGCAAACTGCCAGCCTTTGATTCAACAGCTATGCAGTCCAGTCAGCGAGGGTGAGGAACATTTATTATAAAAAAAAAAAAAAAGAATGATACACTGAAAAAGTCCACTGAGACGCAGTCATCTTGTTAGATAGCTAGCGCTGAATTGGACAGTTGAGGTGAACACCTCACTTCAGGAGGTGGGGTTCCAGACATCAAACCCATCAAAGTGTTCTGGTGTAAAAGGGCCGAGGCTAGGCACGAACTGGAGACCCCACGTACCACAAGGGAGTGTCTAAACCACCATGCGAAAGAGCCTGGCTCGTCTGCATCCTTGGATTTAGAGCTTTTAACCTCATCTCATCTCACCCACAGCGGACCGAATCTGTAACAGCAATGCATCACACAACAATGCCTGTTTTAAACAGGATGCAGAACAGGTCTCATGTACTGCATATAGATTTTTTTAGCAAGGATTGTGAAATGACATGACATTGTTTTCTTTTATTTTGTATTTTTTTAAAGCGTGCGCAGTATTTTATGATGGTTGACGTCAGTGTAGATGATCTGCCTCACCCAACAACATAAAGGACAAGTCATCAGGGCGGACACGTACCACAAAATCTTGAGTTTTATACCATGCTTAAAATCTAATTCAGGGCTGTCTGTTACCTGCATCCTTTCATTGTTTACCATTCTGTCAGCCTATTCATCTTACTCCAGCTATTACTCCCGACAGGATCACTTGGCTATAAACGACACCTTAATGCTCTGCTGTGGCACTGGAAGCAAAACAGAAATGCGAAAAGATTGCCTAGTTTTTTTTTCTGTATTGATAACATTTTACAGAGCTGATATTCTGACATTATAAGGTCATCTTTACATTTATATACGCCAACAAAAAAACCCAGCTATTTAGGTTATATTCGCTTTCACTTCTGCTATCAAATAGTAATAAATGAGACCCATCTTGCAACAGCGAGGCTGCTTGTAAAGCCTGGTTAACAATCATAGTCTCCTCCACAATAGCAATTTGTCTATTTTTTTATTTAAAGATGCTTTGATCTGAGCTTGCTAAGGGTCCTTGCAGCCACTGTAAAGTATAACCCAGTTACAGTTACTGGAGCCACTGAAATGAAGTCATGCGTTCTCCGTTATCTAGCAATACTTACAAGTGCTCCCTTTCTAACCCTGCTACTCAGGGATACAAACTAAAGTAAAAGAAAAGAAAAATAAGAATAAGGAAGGCAATCCAACCGGCTTCTTCTAAATGATGGAATGCCACCGGGGACAGACTGCCTGGCCCAATATTTTTTGTTATTTTAGTTCACAGCCACCTCTCTGGAATACTGCTTTACTATATGGTGCTATTGCTTAGTTTATGAATGTTTCCCACTGCATATTTAAGGTATTTATTGCTGTTCATAATTATTATACTTAACAGTTGTTTTTCTAATGGGATTTTTCCAATTCTATGGGATTGTTTTTGCCACCTACAGTAATCTAATGGGTAATCCAGTGGTTTAAATAAACATCAAATACTAGACTAACCTAATACAGAAATTACTAATAGTTCTGGACAAAAAAACCTGGATGCAAGAAAGCAATACGGCACACAAACTGGAAATAAATTTGATTGTCTTTTTTACATTCGCAGGGTTATCTTTGCACACAGCCACACAGACAGATTACAGCACATTTCTTTAATACATTTCAGGTTCTTGCTAGATGATCTGTCACATTTCTAATAAGGTAGGGGCTTGCCTGAAAGACCATCTGCATTCAAATGAGCTTCTTCTTCACACTTTAACAACCATAAAATAACTTATTTTTTTTCTCCTTTTTCTTTTTTTTTCTCCTTTGCATAGATGTACAATTTAATCTGGGATCAGGAGTAAAGACAGAGGGGGTTTGTTTCTTTTTGTTTTAGTCTGAGTTGACGTTTTCATTAAAAGTGGCCTGTGTGGAGGCTGAGTGCACTGAATCACTGAGTTAATGGAGCTGTCTTTGTAATTCTGCCTGGCCTGGGAGAATGGATGCATTATTAAACATATCATATATGGCATACAAATAGATGTATACAGATATCCATCTATCTCTGATATATATCTATATATATATATATAATATATATACGGAGTATATATATCTATATATTATATCTATATATATATATAGATATTATCAACTTCATCAGTGGTGAGAATAGCACACCCAGAGGCAGTAACTGCAATTTTATTTACAACAAAACCACCTTCACTGAACTCTGCACACTCACCAAACAACATGTCATTGTCTCCTTTTATAGGGCGTGGCCAGGGGTTAATTGACAATCAATAAATCAATTACCTGCTGGCCACATTCCACAATTTTCTAATTATACTATTAAGCCCAATTTAGTGTGTGGCTGTACAAACCCGTGGCCATTGTGACTCCGGACTGTTCCTCCTGAGCCACACATTCATGTGCAAAGCCTCTGCTCTGCCACAATATATATACAGTGCTCCCTCGCTATAAGGCTCTTGATTATAACGCTCCTACACCATGTCCCCCTGTTCCCTATACTAGTGATTCATGCAATATTTCTACAGTAAATAAAGTATCTGAACTGAAGAAAAGCTGTGCCGGCACGTTATAACACAGACATCTTACTCAGCATTTGTTTTATACTAAATAAATATTAGGCGTATTAGGTGGTTATCTTTCCTAACGTATTTACTTTTTTGTTGCGAGACCCGCTCTCCTTTTCACACTTATTTGCACACTTTACATGTGCTCTTACAGGTTTGAATGTCCTTTAATGTGTCTGTTATCCGTTTATGTTTACTGTGGACCAAAATTGGCATCCCTTCTAAAAGCCACTACCAGCACTTGTCTACTGTCTGTATAAATTAGAACAGATACCACACGGCTATATTGAGCACATCTTACAACGGGACTCTGGCTCCATGGCAGGAGGCTACAAATTCTGCAGCTATTATTGCTCCCTCTCTCTTTCCTCTCCCAGAAGAACCTGCAGTTTCTCCTCCTGGCTCTGGAACAGAAACCCTTCTATATTATTTGCCAGTCTGAGGCAGTATCTCTCTCACAGTTCTCTGTATTTGTCACAGTGGAGGATGAAGTGGGTCTTAGTTCTCTCCACTGTTGCACTGCGTACAAATTTTGTCTTCCTTAGGTTTCCATTGTCCTCTATACCTGCCCGTTTCAATGGCTAGCTTGTGGTCACTAATCCTGTATTTTGTTAATAGGCGTCTATCTTTTTTTTTTTTTTTTTTAGTTTAGTTTGTCTTTTAACCTGCTCTCTCCAGTAGAAGGTGTATTTCTCTATCAGGGCAGATCCTACAGCTTTTCTCAGTGCCCTTGGCTGCTGGGCTCAGTGGTAGGACTATTGTGGATGTTGATGCTGGTGTGTGTGGACAGGGATGTGATGTAGGACTGTAGCAAGGGTTCAGCTGTACTGCCCAGGGAGGATTCAAGGGCTTGGAAGTGGAAGGAGTTTGGGCTGCTGTTTCTCAGGTGGAGCCAGATTGGGGATCAGCAGAGGCACTCTCCCTAGTTCTGCTCTACAACCGTTGTTGGAGACTTCTCTGTGTCGGTGCAGGAGCTCTTTACTCCCTTACAGCAGAGTTGTCTGTATGATGTTTCTC
Organism: Polyodon spathula; assembly: GCF_017654505.1. NCBI lineage: Eukaryota > Metazoa > Chordata > Actinopteri > Acipenseriformes > Polyodontidae > Polyodon > Polyodon spathula. The sequence goes on along the minus strand of NC_054544.1, from coordinate 4,228,780 downwards.
TTGCTTTCGCTTGCTCACTGTCTCTCGCTCGCTCTCGCTCTCTACTCTCCAAATTATTATCGGAGCAAACTCTAAATGCTGTGGCTGCCAAAGTTGGGGAATTACTCTGTGGTCTGTGGTATGAGGTGATGCCGACAATAGCTGCAGTCCACGAGTTTGCACTGCACCGTGCTCAAGAGCACAAACACTACCAAGTTTAAAGGGAGAGGACGCATAATCATTTTGGTTAAAAAGAAAAACCAAAGTACAGTTCATATCGAAAGACATAAGTTCTGCAGACACTCAAATGGCTGCTGAATTGGGGATAGCAGAAAGAGGAACATTACAGTAGGGCCAGGAGCAGAAGACGCAGCTGGAAACCAAGTAGAAACAAACTCAGGATGGAGGGTAAAAGACACTTTTTAAAATTTGAATGGAAAAGAAAACTATTTGTGGAAAACTGAGTGGTTCAATTAACTGAAATGCTTAAAACAGTAAACTCAAAAAAGAGATGCTGATTTAATAATTTTTTGAGAATGTACGAAAACCGTGAATTCGTTTTATTAAATACCCCTGCAGTGTTCATTAATGCCAGTTAAAATGTTGATTTAACCTTTTCTGACATTAATGAATAAATTAGACTGCCACAGGCATACAGTTGAATTATTTATGTACAATATTCATTATTTATAATTTCAAATTTTTAGATTTCATGTATTTTTTATGCATTTGATTCCCCACAGCTGAAAAAGAAAATGCACAGTTCAGTTTTTTAATTTTTTTTTATAAAGTGCTGCACTAGAAATGATTTAGAACAGTTATTGAAACCACAGTTAGTGTGTTCCATTAGGGTAATGGGGGACTGTATATGGGCATAGAAAAAAAATGACAATATCATACATCTAGTGGCGCTAGCATTGTGAGCAATTCTACAAAAAGTATAGGACTTAAGCAACACTTAACACCACAACTTTGTAAAAAAATGACCAGAGACAAATATAAAAAGAAAAATGTACTTATATCGTCATGTATAATGCTACTGTGCTGCCCCAAAATGCAAAAAAGAAAGTGTTAGGGGTGTAACGATCCACTAACATTGTGATACAATACTTATCATGATACATGTGACTGTCCTGATTGACAAGTTCTCTGAGGCATTACAATATCATTATAAGATCATGCTTAGAAAAGAAAAAACAGCCGTAAAACTGAGACAGCAGAGGCTGGCAGAGGCCCCGGAAGAAGATGAAGACTTAAGTGCACAATTCACCCCGAGCCCCTAGAAACAAATGGTTTTTATCACTTCCTAAATCTCTCCCTCTCTTCCTATCACTTGCTTTCTCATTTTGGGGTTGTGATAAATGGGATTCTTATTGTCCCTACGACTGTGGATATTTATAAACATCCATCCATCACTTTGTAATGCTTGGAGTAAGGGAGGGAGGGAGGGGGGGTTGTGTTTCCACACAAATATATAATGTGTGTGTGTGTGTGATCAATATTATACATTTGTTTGTATATATACGTTGTCTCTTACCTTCATCCCCAGAGCCTGATCCTGCATCTAAAAACAAATAAAGTGATACATTATTACAATTAAATATGCATAGTGTAATAGAACCAATAAAATGCATAATATCAAGACAGATAAGATACAAAGAGCTAGACAGACAGTATTAGGGATAGAATTGCATTTCTGTTTTAAATGTAAAAACTCAGATAGGTCTTTGGGGTGTTAACGCGCTCTGTTTTCACGGATGGCATTGGCAAATGAAGTTTGAGTGACAATTGAGACAACTGAGTATTTTTGAGACTGTGAAAAGCACTGAAACACATCAACAATGGAGACTCCACAGCGAGAGGAGGGGATCTCCTTGTGCCGATGACACAGATGGACATGGATTTTAAACACCGTGCACATATTCTTGCTACTGTTTTTCACCACTGCCAATTCAATCTGAATGGGATCTCCAAATACACTTGCAACAATGTGCTGCTGTAGATAACCTTTTTAATGTACTGTTCTGGTATTGTACAAAGACAGTACGGCTAAATTGTGACTACAGACAATTCTATTGTACTTGTTATATAAATTCCCAACAACACTAATAAACAGACGTGACAATTTTAACTTGCCTACAACCTGTTGATTATCTGCTAATCACTTTTGTTCAATGCGTTGCATTTTTATATAGTTGTGTTAAGCTAATGTGCTCTGATAGGCTGTCCTCTAGGATGAGTTTCCAGCCAATGGTAGCACACCATTTAATGCGTTCTGATAGGCTGCCCTCCAGGATGAGTTTTCAGCCAATGACAGCACAACGGTAGATTCACTGATGCTTCTTAATTGTTGTCATGCGTGGCATGCTGGTTTAATATCATTCTTCGTCTGAGCAACAGGAATACAGAGTATAACAATTCATGCAAACACATAACCATCCATTCATTGTTTATTGAATGCACTTTTTATTTTTCAGTATTTTCCCAGGAAAAAGTTAATTAAATTGGGCCCCAAGTCATCAGTTTCCAACATTTTTTTTTTTAAACTGTCTACATGGATTTTATTTATTTGTTTATTTGCATTTGTGCATTTCCAAATTCTAGACAAAAGCTAATCTATTCAGCTATAATTACCATATTTCATATTTATCCCATTAGAAATCAGGAAATAGTTGGTGCATATTAAATCCATTTAGTTAATCCAAACTGCTAACAGTATAATTAGCAAACCAATTAATGTGAAAAAAACAAACAACGTAAATGTCATTGTAATGCTTTTCGATAATGTGCTTTGAATTCGAATTCTTCAGACTCGACCACAAATTTAAAAATCCAATTTGAACAACTGTTTTTCAATCAGGAAACTCACTAGATTATTTTTTAAAACTTAGACAGGCAACATTACTGCATTATATGTATTTTTACACAATATATTTTTTGGCCTCGACTTTTGAGGTACCCCAACCCATAAATTAGCTTGTATATAAAAGTGGGGAGAGGAGGCCCAAACCACTGCCCTGCTTCATTTTACAACCATGGCTTTACATAAAGTGTGAGACCAGGTGATACCTATCGAATTATTTCATTAGCTTCAATATGTTTTTTTTTTTTTTTTTTTTAAGTAATCTGTGTCGTTATGAGTTTAATGAGACAGTTTGATCTAGATCTGCTGTTTCAGTCTCTATTGTCTCAGAGGAAAATCTTCAAAGCAAGGTTTTGTCTCGGTGGTTTTATATAGAGGAAATATTTATAAAGAAAAGGTCCTCATTTCAAACTCAACAGACACCTACACACAGCATAAGAGAGGGAGTACGCATCTTTGAATATTCCCTTCACAGAAACCACTCGCCTCCTAATATAGGTTTTATTACTGATGTCAATATTTATTTTCCTTTCACCTAGTCGCTCATGAAAAGTCAAGAAAGTGTTTCTGCTCATCCTTTGATTGAACAGTTTGGAATTCTGAAGGAACTGTAGCGCACCAACTTGATTGCAAGCAAACGTCAATAATGAAAATATAAATGAGGAGAGTTCGTGGGACCCCGACTCGATCCTCACAGGCCTCCTGCTGTCTGGAGAGAGCTCGTTCTAGCACATGGTCACCTGCTACTGGCCGACTGCGTTTGAAAAGACAGTCAATCAGGGTTTTGAAAAAACTGTTTAAAATGAATGTCAGGAGAGAGCCCTATTTACACTCATTGTCATCCTGTGTATTTCAGGTGAAGCAGAGATTGCTTTTTTCCTATTAAGTTTAACCTGTAGGTTCCTTGTGGATTTGCTAAAGGGGAGTGGGGATGTTTGCCTTTATGTCTATTTCACTGTGGAAGTATTCATTTTCTATTAGCTTTGGATTATTCTGATGGAAATAACGAGCACAGCAGGTTTTTAATTTGAACTGTATTTTAACAGTGGGAGCATGTCACTATGTAGATGTGGTCTGGAATAAAATAAACATAATATGTTTATAGGTAAGAGTGCAATTTCAGTTCCAACTCATAACACGAAGGAAAGCGCTAAAGAACATGGGAGCCATGACCATACCACCTTATGACCATTCACAGAGCACACAGGAACTGGCTGACTTTGCATCAAGCAAACCCTAATCCAGTCCCTTGTTAGGTGTCTGGCGGTCTGTTTCTCTTTACATACAGTACCTCTCCAGCTTCACCACCCTGGCTTTCGCTTTAAACTGAGAAAAGAGTTTGACTGATTGTCAACATTATTTATTCAGTGGCGTGTCTGATATTACCTGTCAGTCTTTTCTGTCTTTGTTTATCTCTCCGTGTCACCTGTGTTAGTGCAGATAGGTGTAGAATTAATTGTCTAAATTATCTACTTGTCTATCTGTCTCTCAAGCGCATCTAACCATCAAAAGCAAGGCACTGGATATTGAATTGTTTCAATGATTCGTTTGCCAATGTGTCTTTCAGTGTCCAGACCCCGAATGAGTTATTGCCCTAATTAGTCAGTCTGTCCTTCCGCCAATAGAAACGGCTGATCAATAGCTGGATTATTTGCCTCTCTGTCTGTTTCCATGTGTAAACACCGGTAGCTCCCTGATTGATCGCTGTGGGTGAAGGTGTAGCTGAACATCCTGAAGCTGCAGTTTGTTACATGTTCCATTTGTTACTCAGTGTTCCACTTTGTAGTTCTTTATCATACCCAGTAAGCTTGTGGATTCCTATCGGAGCCTTGTTGGTTACTGCATATTTTAGAAAGCATCCTTTTACAACAGAGGTCATTTGAATAAGACATGCATTTAAGACAAAACTTTGGAGAACCTAGCCAAGGTGCCAATATTGACTGGGGACATTTGACAAGCAATCCTGGAGCAGTTTGTTTCTTGCTAGACTTTTTAAAGCCTTATACATGAATTACTGTACTTTCAGCTGCTTGCTCGTGTGCTTTAGGTACAGTTGCAGTTTCATTTTAAACACGGTCATGTTTAACACATTAAGTATTAATATCCTCATTTCAGGACAGGCTAGTTTATAATTTTTTGGAGCATCTTCAACTGGCATCTACCCGTTATTTTAATTTTCTCTTTAACTATAATGTTATGATAAGCTACAGTACTGTGCAAAAGTTTTAGGCAGGTGTGAAAAGATGCTGTAAACTAAGAATGATTTCAAAAATAGACAAGTTAATAGTTTATATTTATCAATTAACAAAATGCAAAGTGAGTGAACAGAAGAAAAATCTACATCAAATCAATATTTAGTGTGACCACCCTTTGCCTTCAAAACAGCATCAATTCTTCTAGGTACACTTGCACACAGTTTTTGAAGGAACTCGGCAGGTAGGTTTGCCCAAACATCTTGGAGAACTAACCACAGTTCTTCTGTGGATTTAGGCAGCCTCAGTTGCTTCTCTCTCTTCATGTAATCCCAGACAGACTCTTTTCAAGAAATTTCAGAAATTTCAAGGCAGACAGGGGTTTCCAGATGTGCTGTCCAAGCTCTTTTGAAGAAGCACAAAGAAACGGGCAATGTTGAGGACCGTAGATGTAGTGGTCGGCCAAGGAAACTTACTGCAGCAGATGAAAGACACATCATGCTATCGGAAAATGTCCAGCAGTGCCATCAGCTCAGAATTGGCAGAAAACAGTGGGACCCTGGTACACCCATCTACTATCCGGAGAAGTCTGGTCAGAAGTGGCCTTCATGAAAGACTTGCGGCCAAAAAAACATACCTCCGACGTGGAAACAAGGCCAAACGACTCAACTATGCACGAAAACACAAGAACTGGGGTGCAGAAAAATGTCAGCAGGTGCTCTGGACTGATGAGTTAAAATTTGAAATATTTGGCTGTAGCAGAAGGCAGTTTGTTCGCCGAAGGGCTGGAAAGCGGTACACGAATGAGTGTCTGCAGGCAACAGTGAAGCATGGTGGAGGTTCCTTGCAAGTTTGGGGCTGCATTTCTGCAAATGGAGTTGGGGATTTGGTCAGAATTAATGGTCTCCTCAATACTGAGAAGTACAGGCAGATATTTATCCATCATGCAATACCATCAGGGAGGCATCTGATTGGCCCCAAATTTATTCTGCAGCATGACAACGACCCCAAACATACAGTGAAAGTCATTAAGAACTATCTTCAGCGTAAAGAAGAACAAGGAGTCCTGGAAGTGATGGTATGGCCCCCACAGAGCCCTGATCTCATCATCATCGAGTCTGTCTGGGATTACATGAAGAGAGAGAAGCAACTGAGGCTGCCTAAATCCACAGAAGAACTGTGGTTAGTTCTCCAAGATGTTTGGGCAAACCTACCTGCTGAGTTCCTTCAAAAACTGTGTGCAAGTGTACCTAGAAGAATTGATGCTGTTTTGAAGGCAAATGGTGGTCACACCAAATATTGATTTGATGTAGATTTTTCTTCTGTTCACTCACTTTGCATTTTGTTAATTGATAAATATAAACTATTAACATGTCTATTTTTGAAAGCATTCTTACTTTACAGCATTTTTTCACACCTGCCTAAAATCTTTGCACAGTATTGTACATCCAAATGTAAGGTATCATATTATATAAATGCAGCTGTTCTGATTTTTTCAAAGAAAAATGAATTTGGTACTTAATGGGGACATTAACACTTACTGGCTTATGATTTCGCACCCTAGTGCACGTTTAACTAAAAGACAACCAACAGTCTCCCAGTATGCAGTACCTACCGACTGGACAGGCTCCCTCGGACACCACCAGGACCTCAGTCTGCCTCTTGCAGGCGTCTTTCTGCAGTAAGCACTCGTTCTGGTAGTTCTCCTTATTGGAGCCACACACTGGCACATAGTCGTTGTTGCACTGAAAAAGAAAGGGGGAAACTGGGTTATACACTCATCATATATGAACAACAGTGTTCTAGAGCCAATGGTTAAATATACCCATACCTTTCAACACGCAATTAAACCTAATACGAAAAGCAAATCAAGTAGACAAGCATGCATTGTAATACATTCAAAGGAGAGCCAACGGTTAGGAGTCTGAGCCCTGGATTAGTCACAGGAGATCAGACACTGACTCGCTTGCTGAGTGACACTCAAGGCTCCCTGAGATAAATAAAGCGGCAGGTTTGTTTTACGTGCACAGCTGTAATGACTTCAAATGAAGAGAACCCACTTCACATACAAAGCACATCTATTTACATGTATAAAGTTGGCTGCGTTTAGTAAGCACAGGCTGGGCAATAACAAAAACTGTGCTACCAAACACCTGTGTATTGCTATCACAAGGTTAGATTTTCAAACTTAAACTACCATCTCCAGTGGATACAATCTGGAATAAGGTCTGTGTGTATTATTTGTTTTCCGAGTTATGACTCCAGACACAAGAGGGTGCTGTTGTGTGAAGAGGCCAGCTAAGGGCTGCCACACTAGACATTGCAGACTGAAGTCCAGGAAGCTGAAACTATTCATTCAGTCAAAGTGAGGCTGCCTGGCTTGTCAGGTGGCTTTAGGAGGATACTGGACGTGATGTCATGCTGAAAACGTCATGCTCTACAAACCCCATTTCCTTTTGGGGGCTATTGTTTACCTTTTCTGTCATTTATATCTGCAGTGTGCACAAAGTGCCTAAGACCGAAAGGATGCAGCATTTTAAACCTGTTTTATTGTAATAATTTAGTGCTGTTTGGTTTGGTTGTGAGGTCTGTCAAGCCTAACTTTATTTTCTGAATATCGCTGATATTACTTAATCCTTTCCTTCCTGACTATTCTGGGAATAGAAACCATTGCTTTTTCTGAATGTCTTGCACACAAAATGAATCCTAATCTTTATTACCACTTGCCAATAAAGTACCGTAGGGTTATACTACCACTAGGCAAAAACGGGCAATAAGCGATTATAGTGAGGGTCCAAAAACAACACACAACTTTCTATGTTCGCAATAAAAAAAAAAAACGTTTATTTTTTTAGTTATACAATTACAGTATCTCCAGGCCATTTTGATAAAACATTCATCTTTTTTTAAACTACATTACTAGTTCTTAACACAACAGCAGGTCAACTAGTGACATTTTATCAACTTTTCCCATCTATATGAAGCATATGTTTACTTTTGAGGAACAGTTTACTTAAAAAATAAATAAATAAATGCTCATTTAGTGTCAAATCACCCAAACAACAATACCGTAAAAACAAAGCGTACGGTTATTATTATTTATTTATTTATTTTTACTGTACTGGTTATTTGAACTTCACTGTTCGTGGCACAACTGCAAGCCTGCAGAATACTATCCCCCATTGAACAATGCCATCTATTTATTTCACAAAGCAATTAAAGCTCAACAGCATTTATTATAATCGTTAAAGCAGTTTTAACCCCCCCCCCCCCCCAAAAAAAAAACAAAAAAAAACTGTTGACTATGTACATGCAAACAATTTTTTTAAACAAAAAGTTTAAAAAAAAACACTATTCTGCTGTTTACAAAACTGATGCTTTAGTTTAATTCAGCCTTCATTTGTGCAAAACTTGCATGTAAACAAACAAACCTCAATTTTGCATTGAAGAATGGCCAAAAAACACAAAAGAATCATGCCAAAAGCTCACTGACAAATATCTTAATCGTTTAAAAGAGATTATTATTGCTAGCTATTAATTTTCATTTTCCTTGTCAGGGTGTGAATACCTTTGAATTAGAATTTTTAGAGTTTTGAAAAACAATTACTGAATAATTGTAGATATCTATTTTTTGTAACTTTTTTCTCCTCATCGACAAGAGCAAAACTTTTGCTAAAAAATATAATTGTTTGTTTGAGAATTTTCTAGAAATTATAAATTTTCATTGCGGTATGTAAACTTTTGACTACAACTGCGTGTGTATCAATCTATCTATATCTATATCTATATCTATATATAATTTGTACATATACCTATATCATATATACATCATTATTTGGATCCTTCATTTCTATTTTCTACAATAATGGCTTAATGTATTAATGAGCTATTAGCTTCAAATGTCATTTAAGTTAGTTTTTCTTTCTTTTTTTTTTTTTTTTTTTTTACTTTACCTCTTGCTATTTTATACTTTTTGAAATAATTTTGAGCGGAGTACTGTTGCTCCCATATTGAGTTAGTATCACCTTTCTCTAAATCAGCCTGCACCTGGCTTGGAGCTGTTTTGAGCTTGACTGGAGAATCCTAACTGCCGGGACTGAACGGCCTTCCTGTAAGTTTCATTGGGTTTCTGCTGGGGGTCCTGCAGTCCTTAATATAACACAATGATCATTTCAGTGGGTCTACACGCGCTCAAGTTGTTTTTCATCAGTTTTACAACATTAGCATTTCTGTTGTATTTTCCAATTCATGGATACTGCTTAACAGGCACTGAGGGGTGCATTGCTATGATGAGTTTTACGATGCTTCCACAGCTTGCCAGACAATCCCTGCATCTTTGGATCACCTTCTTTGGCACTGCTCATGCTCTGTATAACCCTACAGTATTGACTATTATAACAACACTTATTTAAGAGTTGTGCTTCCTAAAGAGGGGAAATCAGCTTTTTCGCACCATGGGTCTGGAATTAACTTTATAATGAAACGAAACTTGGCACCCTTACTACTGTACCTCTAAAGGAGTTTAATTATTTTTTTGGCTGGTGGTCCTATTGTATTAACTGTTACAACTGTGTGCATATGTTTGTGATTACTTTGTAACACATGTGATCTTTAAGCAAACTCTGGTTCGTCTTGATCCTGCAGGGATGTCCCAATATGAAAGCTTTTCCACTGTAGTGACATTCTAGCTCTGTTCCCATTGCCACTGCAGTGTATTACATTTCCATTGCAAAGGGTGGTGTTTAGATAGCAGTAGGGTAACCCAGTACTTTCAACACTACATGCTTGTATTGAACTAGGGTTAACTCAATTTGTAAAACACTGATACATGCAATGTACAGGATGTAGAGGTAATTCCACCCTGCTGAGCAGATTCTAAAGAATACTCCACCCACAAATGGCAGATGAGATGTGATAATTTCTCTTTATCAGTCTGTATCTTCAGCTATCAGCACAATGTCCTGTGGAATCCACAGAGCACTACTGCATGTGTAGTGATTTTATGTGCAGATCTGTTGGAAGCACCTAATAAATGGTACAGTAAGACATAGTCTTTTAGCTTGCATTGCTGCTGTAACGTATTGAATGCTGATGCAGACAGGACATGGAATCAGAATCAATAGTCTTTTGTCAATATTCGACTGATAATATCTCATCAGGATCTTCATGTCATGTCATGTTTAAACTCGTACCAGCACAGTAAGATTGCTGTTTCCTAAGCTTTTTGTTATACTCTGCATGTATTGTGCTTTGGATAACCCATGGCATTGACATTGCTGAACTGCACATATCTGATATTTACCAAGCTAGTCTGTGCTTCAGCTCTTTTGTTAGGACTTTAATTTGAGTGGCATAAAGAAGTATTGAATTGATGTGCAATTAAACAGACATGCTTTGGGAAATTAAACCAGATGAAAATATCATTTTAAAACTCAATGTTTTACACGGCTGTCCTTTTGTGCCTTTGTTTGTTGAAGCAGGAAACAGCAGTATATCACAGTTTTGCAAGTGCAGTCTAAATTATCATGGAACTGAAACGCAATAAACATTTAACTGCAGATCAATTAAACACTTATTCATGCAAAATAAAGCACAGCCACATTTTGTTAACTATGCTTTTACTATGCTTTACAACACTTGGCTATGCTTTTACCACGGTATCCCGCTGTCCATTTTAATATGGGTTCGGCTGCTTAGATGAGGAGTTCTGCAAAGTTGCGTCTCCCGTGGAGGGCTTCTTTAACAGCTGTTTAGCAAGCACACTCAGGGCTGAACAAGCCAAGCCAATCTGCATGAGAAACTCCTGACTCCCTGCAGCTCCAGATTACACACGGAGGCTGTTAATACCTCTGGCACTCTTACAAGGAATACCAGGGTATGTAACTTGATACAAAAACAACACACCAGAACCCACACAGCAGCAGCCAGGCTATTGTTATTTAGAATGCCTGTGGATTCCAAGAACATTCCCAGAACAGGAGACAGGAATGTTTTTTGTTCTGCAGTTTGCTTTTATTACGAAAGAAAATACAAATGTTTTCTTTGCCCTTCTTAATATGATTTATGGTTAGTCAGTGGCCACGAAAAGAAAGTAACAGTTTAATTGAGTTTGACTTCAACAAGACACAATGGCTGCTTAGCTGGTTATTTTGGCTCAATCTCTGTTGTTTTCTTCAGAAGGAGAATGGCTGACATTTTCACGTAGACAGACAGAAATCCTATAGTCCTGACCAGAGATACTGAAGGAGGAAGAGAAAGAGCGAGAGAGAGATACAGTACAACAGTTTGAGTATATGTAAGCTTGAATTCAGAATTGAGGACAGTGTATATTCCGTAAAACTATTTGATTACAATTTTAAAAACAGAAAGCAACTTCTTTTTTCTTTTCTTGAAAACATTATAGCCTTACTCAGAGCTGAATTTTACATAACAGTCCCGTTTCCCTGGTCTGTCTGGTGGGACTAGCTCTCTGTTCTCCTGAAAGCGCTATATTGGCAGAAGCAGATGGTTAAGGCACTCCTCTAATTCTCGTAGGCTCTTTGATCCAACTCTATCTCCACCACACAGTAAAGCTTTTACAGGCACTTCTCTGCCTTGTTCTCAGCTCTGACCCTGATACTTACACCAAACCAAGGCTGCTCTGCACTACTCAGGGCTCATTATCAGTGCTGATACCCTCAATGGAACAGGGTTACTGTACGCTCCACCCTCTCTCTGCTTCAAACACTTTCAAACAACAGGACCCCAGACACTCCACCTTCACAGTAAAGCTCTCTGGCCTAACAATCATTGGCATCAGGTTACTACACTTTACTGTCAGCCTAAAGCTCCTTGCTGCAATAGTATCTGACAGCACAGAAGCTTTTAAACTCCCCTCCCTGACACTTAAAATCCCACCCCCGCAACCTGTGCTGACAAATGGACTGGATCAAGGCCTGGGTGCACTTACATGCACTTTACTATTCAGCTCACCGAATGCTTTTATACAAAGCAAACTTCTCCTTTTCAATACAGGCTTGGCTAAAAACCAGCCATGGCAGAGACTGCTCCCAGATTGTATTGCATTGTTATCCTTATACTGTTTTTGGTGTGATGTTTTGTGGATGAGGAAAAAAGGTTACAAGAAATAGATGTCAACAATTATTTATTTCAGCAATTTGTTTTTATAAAATTCCAAAAATGTGAATTCAAAAGTATTCATACCATGACCAGGAAAATGAAATTAACAGCTAGTTGTGGCACCTTAGCAATAATTACCTCTTTTAAATGATTAGGATATTTGTCAGTGAGCTTTTGGCACGATGTAATACCTGTATACATTCATTCTGAAACAGAGATTAGAGGCACTAAATCTTCATTCAACATTAATAAACATTTTACATGTACCTCTAAAGGAATTTCTTTCTACTGCATTATCTGCAAGAAATGTAACAAATTGTATGTTGGGGAAACTAAAAGGCATTTAGCAGACCGGTTTGTAGAACACTTAAGAAGCATTTGATTTAACACCACTGCATTTCCAGTAGCCCATCACTTCAACAGTGATGATCACACTGCTGAAGACATCTGTGTGATGTTGCTCAGAAACAAAAGGAACGAGAGTTTATCTTCAAACTGGGAACTTTGAAACCTCTGGGAATGAACATTCTATTCTAATAATCATGCTACCATCCACAGAATTTTTGCATAATTACAAATCTTGAACAATAACAAGTTTACAGCACTGTGTTTACTATTCTTTTTAAACAGCTGAAGGGCTTTTGCCCAAAACGTCCTGCAAATAAAATATTTTTTAATCTTTGAAACCTTTTGTGTACATTTAAAAAAAAAATGGAAACTTAAGTTCTTTACAAATTTTTGCCTAAAAATTTACACTGCAGTTATAAATATATATATATATATATCTAAATATAATATATATAATATATATATATATATATATATATATATATATATATATATACACACACACACACACACACACACACACACACATACACATATATATGTGTGTATGTATATATATTAATATATATGTGTATATGTGGTGTGGTGTGTGTGTGGGACACACATATATATATATATATATATATATATACACACACACACATACATATATATATATATATACACACACACACACAGGTCAATTTGTCAGCCTCATATCTTATATATTTGAACATGTTCATGCACCGTAATAAATAAAGAACATTCAATATATTACGAGAACAATTAAAGGAAAAATATACACTTTTAAACCTCTGCCGGAATAATGGTGCTGACTTTACAGATCCTGTTTTATATATTTCTGAATAAGTACCATACACGGATATTCCAGGAATAAAATGAGCTCCTGAGTCAGAGGTGCAGGCTCATGCTTCACCTCCCTGTGTGGAGATGATGAAAGACTTCACTTACTCCAGTTGCCTGTTTATATTATACTCTTACAATGTGTATGAATGAAATAGAAAGAAAATCAAGAGCTTTGCCAGCTCATTAATTTTAGCTTAAAGACGGCACTGAACTCATACAATAAATAAAATGCTTTTCAGTTGCACTGATTCGTAAAGCTCTGGAATGATCTTTTTTTTCCTGAAATCTTATCTTCATGACACTCTAGAGCAGATTGTATTCTTGAGATCTACTGAAGCAGCTATGAGAGTCAAATGGGAACCTTCCATTCTCATCACAAGTTCCATCAGTACAAGTCAGAGCAGCATGGTTAGGTTCAGACGAGCTATAGCAGTATCTGGAGAGAAACAGAGCCAGTTTCACCACCCTGGCTTGGTACAGGCTATGCTGAAGGGTACATTCAGAAGTTTCAAACACATTTTGAACTGGCCTTCAATCCTTTGATGGAAATTTAAGAACAGAATGATAAAAGAAATGGATAAAAATGTTACATCTGTAGTATATAACACTGGCTTCTTTTCTTGTTTATTAGGTTTGAGTTTCCTGGCTGAGAAGAGAACTTCTAAATACCCCAGCTCAGACTGATTTCAATAAAACATCTAAGAAACTACTGAGAAAGGAAATACGTTGCAGTGATATTTCATATTTATGTTTCTGGGTCAGTTACAAAAGGCGGCTTACAGTAGTGCGCTATTGGAGTCTATCTCATGAAACTAAGCATTTCTTTCTTCTTTTTTTCACTTTTACTTGTTCACATTACAATACACCTTTCAATTAAAGAGCTATTAATGACCAGAGTAACCAGAGGGCTGTATAGCAGACATCTAAAGCAAAGATGTGGTTGGAGACATATGAAGACAAGTGCTAGACAATATGCTCCATTTGACCCAGGGCTCCTAAGATAATGGCACTAAGAATAGGGCTGTATATTTTTAGCCTAGAATAAATGAATCCCGCATAGAAATCACCCTCATGGTTTGACCTTGGTAGAGAATTACTGAATAATATAATTTCTGTATGATGAAACCGCGAGCAAGCTGACTTCCATATTTCAAGGCATGGGCAGTAATAGAGTAGTTATTATAAGACCATGGGGGTTATTTTAATGATCTTAACAGTAGCAGATCCTAATAGAGACATTCGAAAACATGTCTGTGTTCTGTAATATTATTAAGGGGTCAATATCTCGTCCAGGCTAGGAGAAAGTGCCAGAAGAATTATTAGAGTGTTTGGCTGCTTTTATATTACAGGGGATGACTGACTATGTAATAACATTGCAATAACATTGCAATAACATTGTAATAACTCACCATTGGACCATGTAACTGTAGAGCCCCAGCCGTTGTCTTTGCAGAACAGTTACACTATATTTGTTGAGCTATATTCATGGGATGTGACAATGGGCTAAGCCTAAACAGATCTCTCAGAGAAGCACCTCTTGCTCTCGTCTTCCTCAAAAAGGGTGCTCCAGAATAGACACAATGCCATCTTTCTAGAGCGTCACTTACTCCTTCAGCAAAGCAAACCAGAGCTTAAACATGAACAGTGCAGCATGGTATGAAGAGAAAATACAAATGAAAGGAACAGCTCAAAAACATCCAACGATGTATGAGAACTGGTAAATAAATGTTAAACAAATTAAATCATCCTCCACCCTTTCCATGTCAGGCTAGCAGCTTGAACGCACTCTGTGATGGGTTATTTTAGCCCAGCAAGATTATAGGGTTGTTGATTGTATTTGATTCAGGCTCCCTGCAGCATTAGACTTATGTCATCTTTGTTAGGATAATCAGAGGACCTGTCTCCAGGGGGCGGTTTTTCAAAACTTTGGCAATCAGATTTCTGCTTTTGATCTCGATTACATTGTGCAATTGTTTTTTCAAAACATCAAAATGCGATCGGGATTACTGTGATGCGGATTTCGTTTTGGTAATCCGATCACTCTTTTAATCACGACTAAATGTTGCAATTGGGTTATTCAGAATTTTAAAAAGGAGATCAGGATTACTTAGATCCAAAATAACAGGATTATTGTGATCCTACTGCGGAGGTGGATTTAGCTTTTAAATGATCATAAAACATTGACATTTTGTTTGAATTGTCATAGCAAACACACACTATATGTCCAAATAGAGTGTTATAATATAATATTTACATATGTAAGTTTTGTATCAATGCAAGCAAAAAGGAAAACACATATTTAGCGGTATAGCTTTAATAAAAAAAGCACACTCATGTGCCTTCACTTAAGCCTCCTTAAAGCTCGCCTGGGATGCTGGACACCCGACCGACGAGGAAGATGACGAAGATATCTAAAAACAAATATCCTTTTTTCAAAAGTTTTATTTTTATTCAAGATTTAGATTTAGTTATTTAATTTCTGCTTAATAAAATGCATAAATAAAATAACCATTATTTGCATGCGGTACATATGCACTACTATTAAAAGTGATTTCAATTTTGTTAAAAAAAAATATATAAAACACAAAATAAAGTTGTGTATTAATCATTATTACCACAATCTTATTTATTTTGTTAAATTAGGTTATGTCATAAATAAAGTCTCTAAAACAAAAACAAAAAAACTATTAAGCCTATTCAAAAAACTGGATTTCCTAATCGTGATTATTTGTTATCTGGATAAATATAATCCAGCAGTGACATTTTCTGAAAAAAGTAATCTTGATCACAAAACATAGGATTACAAAATCCAGATCACTTTGATCCAGGTTAAAAGTTTTGAAATCTGGCTCCCGGTGACCACCATGAGGGCTGAGCTCACTCGACCGACACTCGGCAGGGACTCTAATCACGCTGCAAGCCTTTCAGCCACATCACATTTTCTGCAGAATATTTTATTCTCAATCCCACGCTCTGCTGCTGATACAGAAAAGTGACACTTCAACATCACTGAATTCTAGTGCAGAACAAACACCCTCCCTGGCAGCATTAGTCAACAGATAGCTTGTTTATCTTTTGTCTCCAGTGACTCCCTGTCCTACTGCTAAGCCACATTCTCAATAGAAGCCCTGTCCATTACTACAGCTGCCCTAATTCCTGCCAGCGGCCTCTATGAGGACCCTCCAGCACAAGTTAATCCACTGCAGCACCTGATCTCCCATCCAAAAACAGCACTTATCAGGCCAAACTCTGCTTAGCACTTGAGATCTGATTTATATAAGAATACAAGCCTTAGGAACTGGAGTTATCAATCAGTCAACATATAGCACCTTTTATAGTGCACCACCATCACAAAGTGCTTTAGATGCAAGCACAATGTGACTGTCAGAATGGTGTAGGAGAATCACTGTCCAATAAATGTGTGCCAAAATCTAATGTGTTTACAATGGATCTGCACATGTGATGTTTTTTCAAGACCTGAATATACAGTACTTTCAATACAATGATGATGAATAAATTCAAATAATTACATATAAAGTAAACAGGATATCCTTAAATACTTGGCGGAGATCCTGGAAATTATTATTCAGTGTAGTTACTAATACCATGACAACCAGTGTCAATGTAAAGCTAAACAAAAGTAGCACTGCCAGAGAAGCAAAATTAATGATTCTTCTTACCTTGAACTCACAGACACACGTTACAGTATCTCCAATCTGCAAACATTCTCCGTCGAACTTGCACGTATTCGTGTCGCAGAGGAACAGGTCATTATCCCGTTCATCAAAACCTCAAACACAAAAAGAAAAAGGAGCAGGGTCACAGAGAGGTCTAAACTGAGAGCAGGTTCCCTTTCTGCAGTGTTTGTGAAGACCACATCAGAACTGCCCTGACTCCATTCAATTCATTTTCATTTTCTCAATTAGGTGACTATTTGCTAAGCTTATTCAATATACCAGCAATCGTGCTTCTGAAAAGACTCCCAATGACTTAGCACAGCACAGCGCTGATATGTTTTCCTGCTTCAATTCCCCACAAGCAGCCTTGAAGGGTCTTTTCAGAAACATTTTTTGTTTGAATAGTTATCAAGCAAGGTAAGCCATAACCTATTACCATACTGAACACACACAATAAAATATTGAACAGGTAGCAAATTAAATATTAGGAAAACTCTACAAAGTATATCTTTACGCTTATCTCAGTATAGTGTTGAGATGGATAATGACTACGGTATCTGAATGAACTCGTATTAACATAACTTTTGTTCCACTTTCTTGAGTGTAATGGAAAATTATTATTAATAATAATAATCTTTATTTTTACATAGCACCTTTCATAGTGGATCACAAAGCACTTTACAGGATACAAGAGTAGCGTGTGTGAACTATGCATCAGTTGCAGAGTCACTTACAACAACTTCTCACCTGAAAGACAGAGCACAAGGAGGTTAAGTGACTTGCTTGGAGTCACACAATAAGTTGAGCTGGGATTTGAACCAGGTACCTCCTGGTTACAATCCCGTCCTTTAACCACTGGACCACATGGCCTCCTGTGTTAATATTTGTTAATAACATGGTGAAAGATTTAAACTCCGACCAACGCAACAATTGAAAAATACATCAGTATTTTTTTGGAAAAGGGTCACGTTTTTCACACAGCTCATTAAAATGTTTGCATTAGGCAGTTCAGCAAACTGATATCCAAGGTATCAAAAGTAACCAGGGCAGCACAGATCTGGTTGGAAACACCAAGGTACCACGTCAACAAGATACTGAGGTAACCATAAGTGGATATACTGCAGGGGTGCCACAAGTGTATACACTACCATGGCAGACACATATAACCTGTGGGACCATATTTTCAAAGTGTTTACAGATAAAACACCTCTTAATTTTACTGGACTAGAACCAAATAACTGAGATATATATTGCAGGTTCTCTTAAGGACTCCAAAGGTTTTTGGCTTTTAACTTTGTAACACAAACATAATGTATTCTTAAAAAAAAATAAAAATAAAAATAAGACTTAAAGAATGGAGGAAACCCTTTGAAAATACGGTCCATGGTATCCTCTCTTGAATGTATCCTAGTTCTGCAAACCAAATGTAACATTGTGGCTCATCATTTATATAAGCTACTACCTGAAGGAACTGGATGAGCACTGAATGCCACACTATTTTTTTTTTTATTCTAATTCGGTTTGTATTTGTCCGCTTCTAAGCCCTCTGTTTATAAGATTAATTGACTCGGATGGTCAATTTACTTTCCTTTGTGCAGAAGCCACATAATTTACTGCTCAGTACACAACAGGGCTGGAACGCCAGCTTCAGTGCTCCCTTTACAGGTATGCCATTGTTTCTTTTCTTTTTTAAATTAAAAGTTGCATCCCTTTCATAAACATGAAACAAGAATGTCAGTGACATGCAATCACTGATAGACACAACATGTATGAATGATGAAGGCAATAATAATAATAATAATAATAATAATAATAATAATAATAATAATAATAATAATAATAATCTTTTCAATGCAATAGTCATGGATTAAGTAGGGGATCACCATGAGCCCTACTCACAAAAAAATAAAACCGTCAACTCCTGAGCTATTTTAAGAAAGATTGTTCGAAATCTGTTTTTATGAATCTCTTTGTTATGTAGCTGCTGTTTCTAGACTAGAAGAGCCTTCAAAACGTAATAGCAACTAATGTGTATTAGAGAATTATATCAAGCACCTTTACAGGAAAAGCAAGCCAACCAGAAGATTCTCTCTTGAATTTAAATGAAAAATTAAATAAAAGTCGGCAGGCATACAATCTTAACGAGGCTCTATGCCAACAATAGCCTTACATGGATAACGCTGAGACCCTCAGTGGCATGATTTATACAATTAGGCACAATACAAGCCCATTCTTATTTCTACAATACAGTAGCTTAGCATAATGTATATTTTCCAATAGCTACTTCATTGTTACAGCGGTGGATGCAGATCCATTCGGTCTCATGCATACTTCAGGTTTTTTGACCAAGACCAAATTGATAAGATTCAGAGGACACAAAGGGCATCACATTGCTAGATAATACATTTATATCAGATCCTGATGTAAATTAGTGGGATATAAAAAGCGCTGTCTTTATAAAGCGTCACCATGGAAGACAAGAAAAGAAAAAAATGCCTCTTGATCAGCTGCATGGAAGTTGCCACAGCACTAGAGGTCCTCCGATGTACTCCGAAAACACATCAAGCAATTGGCTTCCTCTTTTGATCACATAACTGTAGTCTGTGTTTATGGTTCGCTTGATCCCTAAAGTTAATTGCTCAAACCACAGGCTATCTAAACTGTAGGCTATATCAAGCGTTAATAAGTTCAGATTCAGCTCATTTTCATATTGTGTCTTCGTAACAGAACAGGTATGGATAAATTGCACAGTTCAGAATTACAAAACGCAGTGAAGATGCTTGTGTGCAAATTTTAAAATGCTGTCACTCTATAACAGCATGTTGTATTATCAGTTCAGCAAATGCTGAATAAGATTCCCTGGCGACTAATTTTAGGTACAACCCTTTTGAACATGACCAATGCATTATAACACGATAGCACGATTAAATTCCAGAACTCTACACAATAAATTACAAAATTCACTCCCGCCCCAAAAGTAAAAAATGAACACAACCTATAATAATAATAATAATAATAATAATAATAATAAATAATAACAATAATAACTTGCTCAGTACCATTTTAGGAAGCTGTAGCATTGCAGCACAAGTGTCAGCAACAGATCAGTTTTATGGATCAGTTCCAATTGAAAATACTGCATTAGTTCATTATCTCACGATGCTTTATAACTTTAAACACCAGAGTAACCATAACCCTATCTACACACTGTAAGGAGTTAAAGGCTAATTTTACATTTAACCTTAAGGAGAGGTCAAAGGTAATTTTTGAATAGAGCATATATGGGTTCATAAATGTGTTGTATAGTAACCATAACAATAATCAATGGTTGCAGACAAGGACATTTTTTGGAAAGAGCACATATGGTTTTCTTTATGTGTTCCACAGTAATCATTAACCTATCTGCACTTTGTAAGGAGGTATAAGCTAGTTTTACATTTGACCAAAGATTTTGAAAGGTTTTTAAAGGAAACCATCTTGCTTTACGCACAAGCAACATTTTTGAAAAAGTGAATTGTATTGACGCAGGGATGATGCTTATCAAGCCTGGAGTTAATCAACTAAACTGTATTCAGCTGGAGCGGTTTTAAATTTAAGACCAAAACGTAGGTCTGGCTGCCATCTTGCTTTACGAAAGAACCCAATGTTGCTATATTTGAATTTCATTGTCCCCAGGATGACCCCTACCAAGTTAGGGGCTAGTTGGTTAAACAGTTTGCAAACAGAAGCAGTTTGATGTTTGGGGCATGTTTTGGCGAATTTGGTGGCAGCCATTTTGATAGTAAAATTTATCACAGCAACTTCTGTTTCGCAAACTTGAAGCAGGTTTGGTTGCTGATGACATATGCAAAGTTTCAGATCAATCAGTTCACCGCTTCAAGAAGAAGATTTAGAAAGTTTTTTTCCAAAAAATGTGTCAGGCCGCCATCTTGGTTGATGCAGGAGCGCAATTAGTTTTGTATTTGAACTGTGATCTACATGGGATGATTGATACCTGCCATGTCTCATGTGGATTTTTACACTGCATGTGAACAGGAGCAGTTTAAAATTTTGGAAGGAAAAATGACAATAATAATAAAATGTAATTAAATAAAAAAAGTATATATATATAATAAATCTACACCATCATCCAAAAGTGCGTAATAAGGCTGAATTTCTATTGAGGGTTTCTGGTGACATACAAGAGCGCTAGCTGGACTGCTTTATCAATGTCACCAGAAACACAGAATTACAACCCTATGGGTGTATATTATTTATTATAATACATGGCGACATAACATAAATGATTAAACTTGCAGTGTTTTTATCTTATTAATATAGTACTGTCTTCTGACTACATGGGTTACTACTACGAATACCACTACTACTACTAATAATAACAGAACAATAACGATAAGGTTTCCTAGTATTGTGTCATTATACAGCTGTAACAAACACGATACCGTTCTGATGAGTGTACAGGAGACTGTAGCAATAATGTAGTAAATGACAGGAAATAAGGCATTGTGTTTTTGTGTGAAACTAACACGATGGTGGGTTTACTACACCTCTAATAAAAATGGATTTATCAGTAACGCTTGAATTCCGGAGCTCGGAGTGCAGCAGCTGAGCGATCACTTGTCTACAATTTGGATTCAAACTGGGCAACAACTGTGAATCCCACTGCAATGTTGCAATTTAACACGGGAGAAGTGCTTTATAAAAACAAAGAGCCGTGTTTTAAATGTTATTTTGCAAACCCCTACCTAGTGTTACGCTAGCGCACAGAAAAGTATCTGATTCCGACGCCTTTATGTGCCACAGAATAACGACTGGAGCCGTCTGCAGATTTACAAGGTGTCCACCCGGGGATGCGCTTTGCTGCTGCTGCTGCTGTAACTTTTTATAGAGTCGAAATAATCCGTTTTACTGTGCAGACAACGGAGGCAGGGAGGTTAGGACAACGGTACGTACGCATATAGGCTGGGGGTTGGGGAACCTTTCCTAACAGTAGCAATAACCCTAATAGTGTAATGATTAAGTAGCATGTGAAAGTACTGGACCATTGCGTCATTGCGCAGCTGATATGCTATCTAATGCATGTGTCACGTACTTCTAAAGCTTGGCAATGCTACCTATCCACTCAGTTTCGTCATTAATTGTAAATATAGGCTTTCTGCGTTTAAAGGTGGATTCATTACAAACGCAATTAGGAAATACATTCCAGCTACATGTAATTAATACAGTTATATCAGTACATACAGCACAATGAAAATGATTTTTGGAACAGTATCATAATTCATATCAACAAAAAAAAAAAAAAAAAAACTAAATTCAGAACGTTCATTCAAATATGTTTGTTGTAAGTATGCAGTTATGCATTTTATATATATATATATATATATATATATATATATATATATATATATATATATATATATATATATTATTAATAACAAGCGTAATATGTATAATACACAGACACCCTCTGTACTGTTCATCGTGTATGTATCTAACTACGTGGCACACTGAAACTATTACACTCCAACTTCTCTACAAAGAAAAGCGACCTGTTTTGTGACCAGCACTTATAATGTGGGTGTTTCTATTCAATGGAATCTGCAGGGTCTGACAGCAGCCTGGCCAATTCAACGACAGGCAGCACGGGTGAGGGGTTACGGAAGGGGTTATCCCCTAAAACGAGGATTCGATCTGTGAGCAGAGTGACAGCCTTTCCAACTTCTCACCGCGAAGGCGTTAAACTGTTTTAAAAACTGCATTGAATGCATTCACCACTAAACTCTCGTTTATTAATTGTAGCGTAGTGTGTACCCCGTTTTCAGGAGCCCACAGTCGTAAGTAAAGCACCTACAATCACATGCCCGGTGCTGCAAATCCACACTTTCACTTTCACATCACACATTTTGGAAGGGGGTGAACTGCAAATCCCATCTTGCTGTGTCTTCTTTGGCGCAGTACCTTTATAGCTTAAAGGATAGAAAAGAAAGAAAGAAAGCTACACATATGCCGCTTACCAGAACAGTTCCACCCTGTGGGGGTTTGGCAATCGCTCAGGGAGGTAGGGAAAGCGCCAAGTTCCTGCACAGGTAAGATTGCAACAAACGTTACCATCGCTCTCAAAAGCCACTGGCTCAGTGTCCTGCTGCGCTGCCGCCCGTGATAAGGCTCCGGCATCGCCGCCGCTGATGTAGAGAATTTCATTTCAAACCAGCAGCCTCCCCCCAAAATAAAAGCGGCGCTGACCGAACTCGGGGACATGCAGAAGAAACAGCAGCAACTCCGGTCCTAGCAGTACTGTGCTCCTCCGCTGTAACACCAGCATCTTCCAAACAAGGCAGCGAGTCCCATCCACGGATGACCAGCCCGGGCAGGTGTTGTAGGTGGGTTGCGGTGTTTATGGGGCGAGGGTAAGGGTGGGGGCGAGGTGGGTAGGAAAATAGGCAGGGAGTATTACATATAAACCATGCACTGTTAATAAATCCAGACTGGCGAAGTTTTGCTGTACGTTCCTCTACGGGAAAGCGCCATGCAGAGACTGGATGTACAGTCTACCCTCTCTGTACTTGAAGTCGAACTGTCTGTGCTTCGAGCAGCAAGTTAGTTAAACGCCGCCGTCTCCCCCTGTCTTCCCAGACTCTCGCCTGCTCTGATTCACCGCATCCAGAGCAGCAGGTTTCCAGCCCGGTTATGGTCACGTGACCCTAGGGCTTGCGGGTGCGTGCAGGCAGAGTGTGATGTGATTGGCTGATAGGGATTCAGGTCTGTGGCGCTGCTGCAAAGCTTCTAAATTATTGGTTTGTTAGTTTTTCAGCGGTGTAGGCGGCGAACAGGCAATCTAGCTGTAGTTTACCGCTGTTCTGTCTGCGCTGGTTTGGGATTTGTGTATGGAGTGTCTTAATAATAATATCACGATTACTTATGGAGAACAAGGAATGCATTTGTTTTAAAGAAAAGAGAAATTACCATGGTCAGCATTTCCTGTCGGGATTCTGCTGTGTATGCATGCATCGCTGTGTATTCACCCTTTCTCTCTCTCTCTCACACACACACACATACATGCACAGGTATGCTCATGCTACATGTTATGAACATTAGGAAGTTCAGTTGATCTAAAAAGCTCGTTTTCAATTTCATGAACGTGACTGTGAAGATTCCAGCAGCGCCGCTTGCTCTCTGACGGGTATCGACACGCGCTGGGCGCTGGTATTCACCAAGTACTGATCGCAGGAGTACAAACGGATTATTGTTTGTGCGTGTTTAATTTTTATTTTTTAAATAGACTACCGCGAATTTCGAAAATGCAATTAATTATTATTTTCACGTCGCATGTGACAGACTGCACTTTTTTAAAAAGCATGAACCCAGGGTCTTGAAGGCAAACGCACATTAGTTAAAGTCACGTTTACTAGATCCACCATTAAGGTAGATATGTTTAAATATTCATATATATTTTTTTAATTACTAGTAAGGGAAAACATAAACACAAAACACTAAACTGCAATTAACGTGACAAACAGTGATGTTAAATGTGTCGCTAACTGAGCATAATTACCGTTTATTAATTTATTATTGGTAGTTTTTTTTTACATTTGCTTCAGTTTACGCGTGAAGATATTTCTTTTATATCACATTCAATAAAAAAAGTCCCCTGCATGAAACGGTACAGGAGTCACTTTAAAATAACGTCCTCTATAAAGTCTTATTAATTAAAAAACAAAAAACAAACAAAAAACACAACACAACACATTCGAATCCGCAGTGACAAACACTCACGCCCACAAACCTGTCAGGTTCAATACCTGCAGGTCTATAGCATTTTACACGCAGCCCACTCTTTATATTTGCTTCTCCCTCTTTCTCCCTCACTATAACAGCAGTTAACAAAACAGCTTCAACCAATGTACTACAAAGCTGAACTAATGCGTATAGTTGAACTAATGCGTATGACATGTTTCACCAAGTTACAGTGTCCAGTGGTTTCTAAATTTTTGCTATTTAGTTATTATAATTCAGGTTTTTACAGCAGAAGCATATCCTAAACGTGTCTCAATTAAGGTGTTAATAATAATAATAATAATAATAATAATAATAATAATAATAATATAAATGAGTTCATTTATTTTTAGCCATTTGTTGCTCAATTTGTAATTTTTTGGTTTGTTGCTAATGACATTATTGTGAGTGTTTCTAGTTCTTCCTGCTTTGAAGATACAAAGATACAGCCCTATAGACTCATTCACGTCTCGCAGGATGCTGTTGAAAATGAGCAGCTTTACCTCAAAAAGAGCCTGCCAAGTACAATAAATAATATTGATAGAAAGACTGATGGGTGCTGATACAAATCTGTTGCAATCTTGAAAATAGAGTGTTGCGATTGCTTTAAAGGATTGATAACCAGGCTTTAAAATTTACTTATAACCTCTTATTAGCATTAGCAGCACAATGACTGCTAAAATAATGTTTATATATATATATATATATATATATATATATATATATATATATATATAAAAAAACATTATTTCTTTCAATCTCAGAGACTGCTTTGGAAAAGACTCTGAAAAGCTACATTTCTCAAGTGAGAGGGGGTGCAGCTGAGGAAACCGTCAGTTAGTAAAATGATAACCCTCTACTAAAAATCCCAGTCTTATTTATTACCATATTTTCTTAAGTGTTTTCTGCATGCATCAATCACTGACACATGTTTTTCTCAATTGTTTCCAGATTACTCACACTGGCTATTTCGATATCATGCTGTAAATTATTTCCTGTTGTTTAGAGTCATTTTACTAGTTTCTTTTCAAAACAGAGCCAGGGGTATGCCAGGGGTAAATCCCTTTATATATTTATCTGACACTAAATTCCACATATCAGATTTGTAAAGAAGGGTTTATAGAGCTATGGACAAAAGTTTTGCATCACCTAGAATTTTAGGTTTGAGACATAACTGAATATCAAAATTAATGTTTTTGATTTCTCTAAAGCTTTTGATCCAGTTGACCATACAATACTTCTCCACAAGTTAAGTAATCTTGGAGTTACAGGTATTACATTGTCATGGTTTAAATCATATTTAAACATTCTCAAGCTGTTGTCTTGGAAAAAAATAAATCTCACTGAAAACACGTATAGGTGTCCCGCAAGGGTCGAGTCTTGGACCTCTTGTTTTCTGTTTGTATTAAGGAAATCCCTAATACTTGCAAGAAAAGTTCTGTACATATGTATGCAGATGATGCTGTAGTTTACTATAGTTCTGATAATATTCATGACTTAACTAAGATACTACAGAGCGATTTTCTTGAACTTCAAAAATGGTTTGAAGAAAATGGTCTGATCTTAAATGAAAAAAGAAGACAAATATCATGCTATTTGGTTCGGAGAAAATGATACAAAATGCTAGTTCTCATTTTTCTATTGTTACTTGTAATACTACACCATTGGAGAGAGTTGATACTTAAATATTTAGGGGTTTATATTGACACAACTCTTACATTTCAAAAACACATTAGAGGTGTAGGTAGTAAAATTGGTAGGAAGCTTGGAGTATTATATGGTCAGCATCACTGTTTAAGCTCTACAGCAAGGTTTATTAAATAAGATCAACAACTTTTGTTCCCTGCTCTAGACTATAACGATGTGATGTACAGAACTGCTAGTAAGGAATCAGTGAAGAAGATCGATACAATGTATAATAGGATGTGTAGGTTTGTACTTGAGTGTACTCCAGTAGTGCATCACTGCAGCTTGTATTCTAGATTAAATTAACTATCACCTGCTAACAGAAGGAACTATCATTGGAATCTGATTCTTTTTAAAGGGGCACATAACACATTACCAGCTTATTTAAACAGCTTGTTTTCTGAGTTTACCTGTAAATACAGCCTACGTAATGTCTGTGGCACAACATGCTTTAATATACCATCTGTAAAAAGTGCTGTTTGGAGAACATCTTTAGTTTTTTCTGCTGCTACAGACTGGAACCTGTTACCTGCAGGACTTAGATCTCACATCTCCTGTTATAATTAAAAAACAAATGTTGTTCCAGTATTTAAATAGGCCTTGAGGCATGTGCTTTGTGAATATAAAGTGTACTTTGTGTATATTTCTTGTCATTATGTTTTTTTTATTATTTTTATTTTTTGAAATCTGTAAGCTGCTGCTGTGTGGCTTTGTAAACAAGTTACCTGAAGCTCATATAGCCTTCTTAAATAAATAATTCCATTTGTGTCAGTTTTTCATTAAGTATTTGGAAAACTACAAAGCGGTATGTAATTCAATATATTAACATACCGTTATTCATTAGGTTTCTTTCGACTTCATGAAGCAAAATGTGTTAATTCTGTGGGGTGATGCAAAGCTTTTGGCCGTAGCTATAGGTTAGTCCTCATTATCCATCTGACTTGTTCCGATTGGTTAAGCCAGTTACCAGGATCATGTGTTTGTTACTCTGCAATCAGGATTAAGTTAGTACAGATTTGCAGGATTTTCTAGTCCACATTTTTTGTGCACTTGATGTGGACTAAGGCCCTGTCCACACTATATAACCGCTCTTGAGAACCATACTCAAAAACTTTTTAATTAATCCAGCTCAAAGCGTCCACACTAAAGTACTGTTTAATGTTTAGTCGGGTTTCATACATCCACACACTATTAAAATAGTTTGGTTTCAGTTCCTAGCAGTGCAATGCTAATTGAGGTCCATATTGCTAAAAATAAATAAAACATGTATTTTGGAAACAGTAAATTCGAACACACGCAAGTAGGGCTTGAAGTTTTTGGGGTTTTATTTTTAAACAAATCGAGCTGATTCTGTTTCATAAGTAAACCCAGAATAAGCTGGTAATTACAAAACAATCTTTGCTTTTACCTTCATTCATTCATATCTTGCCTGAGCCTAATTCTGGTCCCCTTAATTTTATTTCAAACAGAGATGACAAATGACATGATTTGTTCACACCCGATCCTGCTTTCAACCCGCATTTCATTTTTGCAGCTGCCTAATTTAACATTGTGCTTTTATTATTTTCCCCACTAGTTTAACAGAGATGTCCGGACAGATTTTTTTAAAGCACAAAAAGGAATACCTAGTGCAGAGTGTACACTGACAGCAAGTCCTTTAGGCATCTGAGTATTTAACCAAACATACCACAAAACATTTTGGGATATTGGAGGACACACAAAAAAAGTACCCTACAGCGTCCGCACTTCTGATAAACTACCTGATGTGATCTAATTTAGGACCGGACTTGAGACTACTTTCTGAGGTGGTTTCCAGTCCGATTCTTGAGTACGGTATTAAACGCTGTGTAGTGTAGACGCTAGTCATATTTAGCAGGTTTGAAGGCAACTAATACAGTTTAAAGGCATAGTGTGGACAGGGTCTAAATCACTGGCATGCTGCAATAGACCCCTAGTGTCCAGTGTTCCGTTCTCAGAATGTTGGTTTGGAATCTTTACCTCTTGATTTACAGTCACACATCATACACTATCAGGTCCTTCCAGGGTATCCAGCAAACCCCTATGACCCCAAACGAGACTGATAAGAGCTATAGAGAGCGTCACCTTAGCAAAGTTCTAGTATTTACAAAGGCCTTCTTTCCTATCAAACCTGTTGAGGTGCTCCTTAACAAAATCCATACTCTCCATCCAGCCATGCTTTGAGAGGATCACACCACTGGCTGAAGCAGAATCTGTATTCCTCCTTGATTGAAGAGGAACCATTAAACAGATCAATCTGCCCAGACACCCCGAGGAACCCGAGGGCAGCAATCCCCAAACAGGCCAATTATAACGGAGAGGTGGAGAGGCTTCTTCAGGCAGGTTTGAGTCTTTTCATTTGTTTGTTAGGATGAATCCCGTGGAAAAAAAAGGTTTAACACATTGACTTAACCTATTAATGCCCCAAAGCATTTTGCAGTATTTCTTTTCCTGTACTGTGACAGCAAATGTCAAATTGCACTACTCTGCTTGTGTGTTTATTCCACTGAGTTTAATTGTAAGTGTTTATACTCTGCTGCATATCGTTGATAACATACCTGTGTTACATACAGCATTGCAGCCAAACAGGCATTATAAATAATGTGTGTTTGAATTCTGATTTGGCCTAAGAGAGTGTGACACATCAGCACTGGGACACTAGCATAACAATAATTATTATATTCTTTTACATTTTATAATTTTTGGGGGGGGCCAAGAACAATGAATCTGGCTTTCAAACTGCTGTACATGCATCGCTTAATATAGAATAAATTAATCAGCACTGTCACCAGGGCTTTCCTAAGGATTATAATCTGAGGTTCTGTGCCATGTATTGAAGATTTAGAAAGTCACTCCTGAGCTTTAGACAAACCACTGAAGTGGCAAGCCTAGGCCTGTGTAAATAGGCTCACAGCAAAGTCTACAATGGCTCAAATAGCAGTTATACTGCTTACCAGCCTCCCATCTGCACTTCTAATGCAGATCTAAACATTCTAAATCCCAGTTACAAAATGAAATTGTCCCAAAATACCTTGAGACAAACCACTGCAGTGTCAACCTCTGGTCTGTGTTATTAGGTTCCCAGTAAAACAGCTCTGTATTTATGCCATTGGAGTTGTTGCCATAGTGTTAAACCTGCATTTTGTTGATGACAAGCATCTCTTAAGTGTATCACTGCTTCGGATTGCTTTTGACACGCTGTAAACACTGTGCAGTGTTAGGAGGTCTAGGACTCTCAGTAAACTGGGTGAAAAATAAATGCCATGCTTTCATTTCCATCACAGCTGTGCCGAAACAGTTTCTCCATTCAGCCGAGGCTGCTCTCTGAGAAGAAGTACTTTATTTTATCAGCTGCAAACTAGCTGTGGTGCTCTGCTAGTGGAACAAGGGTGGAACATAGTGATAAAAGGAAGATGGTCAAGGATAGAGATACTGTGTGGAAGGCTCAGTCTATAGGAAAAAACAACTGCAGTGTAACTGCTGGGAAAGTGCAGTAAACTGGTACAAGCACAGTAGAGTGGTGTCTAAACAAAGGGTATCTAAATAGCCTCAACCCCAGCTATAGTACACAGTGCAAACGTTACAAAGTACCTGTACAACCCCATGGCTGGATGTGGTTTAGCACAGTAAATTATTAGTGTGATGTGTCACATTTTCAGTGGCATCCCAGGGAATTCGGACAGCTGCACACAATAACTTCACATGCATGACAGTACATAATATACTGTATAGCTTGTATGATACAGTATATACATGAGACCGTAGACGATTGCGTTATCTGTTAAATTGTGTTTCCCACCTGGCTATCTCCAGCTACATCACAGGTAATCTGATATGGGGTCTCTTTGGGAAAGGACTGTGAAAATGACGGCAGCATCCTTGCTTACCTGTGCTGTTTACAGAGAGGGTGGGTTTTGCTGTCTTTTTTTTTTTCTTTTTTTGTTCCAAGGTTTTAAACTTGATTGATTTCAACAAGGATTTGAAGTAAGGAGGATATTAAGGTGGCGGAAAGCCTGGGAGGTATTATGTCTGAAAAACAAACATATGGAACCTGGAAAAAAAAAA
Source organism: Polyodon spathula (assembly GCF_017654505.1). Taxonomy (NCBI): domain Eukaryota; kingdom Metazoa; phylum Chordata; class Actinopteri; order Acipenseriformes; family Polyodontidae; genus Polyodon; species Polyodon spathula. The sequence continues at coordinate 4,198,214 of NC_054544.1, read as the reverse complement.
AAAAACATGATAAAATAACAATGAGAAAACAACTAAAAATAAAACCCCGTCTTTATGCGTCTGTCACAGCCAGCTGTTTACATGGAAAACATGATGATATCTCAGTCTGAGCTCATTTACTCCTGCAGCAGATGTTATGCACCTCGATGTTTCTGCAGCAGTGCATTTCTTTTCCTTTCGGCTGTTTGTATGCACCAAGCTTGCACCTGATATTGTTTCCCAAACGGCCACAAGCTTTACTCCCGGTGGCTGTTGGGTTACAGCTCTAACTAGAGGGCCGTCATCTTGTTTTACTACCGTGACCTTCAATGCACTTGGCACTATAACCCCAAACCATACTACAGTGAACAATGTCTAATAAAACCCAATAATACACAAGCAATGCAATCCAAAGTCTTAACGTCACCCTGAATACACACCCTTATGGCACTGGCATTGAAAATACCAAAATATTTTTTTTAAATTCTGAATTTTTAATTACTGTAAGTCTCTGCATTTAGACCTCAAGGGCCCAAAAGGCTCCAGATCTAATGTTTATATATTCCCAGCCAAGCCAAACATACATGCCAGATTCACATTCTTTCTTATTCAAAAAGCCTGTATGTTTTAAGGAGTTACCCTGGACGCCTTTACATATCTGTCTTACGGCATTCCCTCTGGTTTTAACAGACCCTGATTATCACTCATTTCTGATTTGTTAGTCCAAGGATAGTGCTAATTGACAATTGTGCATAACATTTTTTAACATGTGACAAAACAAAAGACATTCATCAGAATTGCAAAAAAAAATAAAAATAAAGTGTTAAAGTAAGCTAAAGTTAAAGCTACAGCATCCTAGAGATGCCAAAATACAACCCTGTGTGCATGTCTGTGGTTTTCTTACTTACCTCACATCTGAATTTTACTCTTGCTCACACTGATGACCCAGTCATTGACCAGTTTTCCCTTGGCTATCATTGCAGCCAGTTGATATATGGCCTGCCAACTGTATTAGCAATTATTTGACTGGCTGTCTAAATCTTGAGCACAACACTAAACATACTGTGTCACTTTGATCTGCTTTGCTCGCTTCCTGCACGGAAAACTAACTTTAATTGATTCCATGTTTTATAATGCTCCATCCTTGCCTCACAAGTAAATGCTCAATAATTGATCCCAAGCCTGCATGCACTTTGTGGTTCCTCGGCATCTCCCATCCATGATTCCTGCCCTTTTTCATCCCTTTATATTTTCTGAAAGCTTCGCTTCTCTGTCAAATTGGGTTTGCCAATTTGAATCAGCTCCCTGTAGCAGTGTTATGGACCCACACTTGCCGGTTTCACTTAAAAGAGCCAGCCTGGAGAACTGTCCAAATAGCATCGAACCAACTATGGAAGAGGGAATGAATGAATAAATCAGTCAGCATTGAATAAAATGACAGTATATGCAATTTGGTAAGATGTAGGATTTTTGGCTGCAGTATACGATAATAAATTGTGTTGTCATAAGAAGATCATTCTAAAGGTATGGTGCGTCACTGAAGAAAACCTTTGGCACACTGTAATATGAATGGTAATGATACAAGCTTTGGGATTTATTCAATTGATCTAAAATTCCGATTTAATTACCGCTGTCATTTAAATCTCCAAAATAGCATTTTGTTTTAACAGAAAGAAATAAGCTGAAGCAGGGGTGAGCAAAGGTCCAGTTTTTGCTCCAAGCATGCGCTAAAGTGTTTAACCCTTTGCAGTCCTATGTCAGACCAGGTCCGACATTACAATTTTCCCTTTCCAGGCCGATGTCGGACTGGAAAGGGAACAAGACATAAAGCACAGGTCTCTAGTCATTATTTCTCTGGAAAAAAAGCCTTTCAATGGCTGAGTGAGACTGATATGAGCAAAATGAAGCCGAAAAAAGGACGGATCTGATAGCCCCATGCACAACGTAGATAACACAGACACAAACAAAGGAGATAGCTGCTTCTGCATCCAGCGCTCAGGGACTATCATGGACATTTGCCAAGCTTTTTGAGATGTTATAGTAATAAAATAATGAGTTGGATCGCATTATTGAGGAGTTTGGTGATAAAATGAGTGATCAGGAGAGGATTTATCAGTATGCACGTCTATAAAGAGGTATGTGAAAAATAAAGCTAACGGGGAGGGGCTTGGCTGGAGATACAGTACTAAGTGTACTTTTGCAATTCAATACCTTTTAAATCTGTTTTACTCTGAAAAAAAAAATGTAAACAGCGTGTGTAAAATAAACAGCTTGTATCAAAATAAATTGGACCTGCCGCGTCTAACAAGCGCTGAAGAAATGGACTGCAAGGGGTTAATTAAACCAATTTAACCTAACACAGTTCATTGTTTCATCTTCCTATTAAATCTGGAGTGGAATAGTGGTGCAGGACCAGAACATGGCACCCCTGAGCAAAACAGACTCCAATGGACAGTTAGTTCGATTTTCAGTGTGTTGATACGCATTGTTGGTATCCACCATCATTCAGATTAATTGAATTAAACCATATTCACCACAAATTAACATGCTCTAGGTTTATAACACTGTAACTAGCAGCCACTGTTAAGAGACTAGTGCCATATAAGAAGAATGCAAGTGCTAGTGGAATGGCACTTTGGGACAAATCGGACCCAAGATCATGCTGCCTTATAAGTGGTCTGGGCCGTCTTATAACGAGGGAGTACCGTATATAATGCGTGGATCATCACGCTTTGAAAACTTGATGAATGAAGTTAATGACAATCTTGGGGTTTCAATGCATGTTAACCGCACATTGTTTAGGTAAAAACCCAACGTTTTATAATTTTAAACACAAAACAACCGCTCTGCTGGATAGTTTGACTGAATGTCAAATAAATGAGGAAGTAACCATGTGGGTTGCATTTCTTGTGATTGAATTCCCCCTCAGTGTTTTTGTGCTTAGTTGGTTTAACATCCACAGCAGTCTTACAGAAAATACCGATGTTCTTGTGTTTGCTGGGTATTATATGTATTGTAGATGATATCCCCTTCCACGGGCAGGAGCTGATCTGTTTCATTTGAAGTGTTTAGGTTTGCCGGTGCAGCAGTGTGATTGAAGTGCCTTCCTGCTGGTAAGTCCCTCGAGACTGGCTGAGAAATCCAATATCACATCTCAAGAGGATATACTGACAAATGAAATTTAAAGAAGTATAATAATTTAATTATTCATACAGGACACCATTAAATACAAAGCTGGTACTCAATCAAGAGGCCCTGATGGTTGACATTATAAATGATAGAAAGCACTCGGATGTTTTGTAAAAGTCACAGGAAATCTGAGGTTGAAATACTGTCTGTTGTAATATATATTATCGTCTGGAAATTGAGAGAAGAGAACATTCTTAAACAAAAAACTGTATTGCTAATGTTCTTTTCAAATGAAGCTATTACAGCAGAGGAAATAATAATAACTAAATTATTATTATTATTATTATTATTATTATATTATTTTTATTAGGGATAAGACAGGAAGAGAGGATTGCAAGTTTGTAAATCACTTGTATATGTCATGAAATACAAGACTTGATTATTATTTTTTTTTTTTTTTTGTGATATTTATTTTAAAAGGTTTGGTTGTGTTTAGACAGTATAGATCTGCTGAAAAATCACAACATAGAATAGCTTCTCTTGTGTCATAGTTTCAGTCTCAAGAATCAGATACTTATAACGAAATGGTATTTCGTTATTACATAATGGATTGGGTACAGTGTAACAAAGTGCCCGCCCCTGTGTATATTATTGTTATGTTTGCGTGTTGTGTGTTTAATGTTGGTGTATATTATTGGTATATAAACGGGTCTGTGTAACACGAGTGTTTAAAAATGTATATGTGTATTTAGGCACGAGGATTGCACAGCACTTCACGTGCAAGTAAAATGTAGTAATATGTGAGCACGGGGAATTGCACTTTATTAATTCACGTGCTGGGATTCAAGTGAATAATTAATTGGTAATTGAATCCCAGCACAATAGTATATATAGATGCACGTTGTCACATACTGGGGTTGGGTGTTCGGTGAGCGGAGAACGGGATTGGAGACGGAGGAAATAAGTAAGTAGTAATAATAATAACAAAGTATCTGCTCACCGTGTTTGTCAGTGTCTGTCCGTGCACCGTTTTGTTAAGTTTAGTCTGTTTTCGTTTGTCTATTTATTTGGCGTAGAGTGCCGTGTCCTGTGTTTTTCGTGTTTGTTAAACCTTTTATTTTGTATTAAACCGGCGCCAACAGGCGTCTTCATCACTTCATTTCATCCGTTCTGTGTTTTGTGTATTGCCTTACCTTTCCTGGTTCTGACGCCGCCCACTTCGGCCGTCTCTGTGACACGTGGTGTCCTGCGTGGGATAACAGCGCCTCCAAGCGTCAGACCAGGAGAGGTGTTTTGTCAAAAAAAAAAAAAAAAAAAACAAAAAACAAAAAAAAAAAACCACAGCAACAACAAAAAAAAATAAAACATGGAAGGCTGGGACTGGAGAGATGGCTGCCAGGACCTGGAGGAGTTCCTCGGTGGTCTGGAGGACCAGGGCTGGTGCCTTGCCTGTGGGGAGTTTGGGCACCCGGTGGTGCGCTGCCCCTACCAGGAAGGAGAGGAGGAACTGCCGCAGGAGAGGAAGGTGAGGAGGTGGCAGAGAAGGGGAAAGGGGAAGAAGGCAGAGGTCCCACCACTGTCTCCACAGCCGCACCAGTCTCCTGCAAGTGAGGGAGAGCCGCACCAGTCCCCTGCAAGTGAGGGAGAGCCGCACCAGTCCCCTGAAAAATCACAACATAGAATAGGAGACTACACGCCGCTCCTACCTCCATGGGCAGGAGCAGAGCAGCAGGAGCTGGCTCTCCATACCTCCACCGGCAGGGGGAGAGCAGCAGGAGCTCACCGGCAGGGGGAGAGCAGCAGGAGCTGCCTCTGCCTCCGCCACCTCCACCGGCAGGGGGAGACCTCCACCGGCTTAGGAGCTGCCTCTGCCTCCGCCACCTCCACCGGCAGGGGGAGAGCAGCAGGAGCTGCCTCTGCCTCCTCCAGACCGTCCCATCTATCGTCGTCCTCGACGAGACGGAGGCGGTGGAGGTGGCCGTCCTCGTCCTCGTCGTCTCGAAAGGAGAGGACGAGAGGAGGTCCCGCCACCAGCAGAGGGTGAATGCATGGGTAAGTTACAGCCCAGAGCGGAATGCCTGCTGGGTCCCTGTCCACCAGCAGAGGGTGAATGCCTGCTGGTAGCAGAGGGTGAATGCCTTCCCCTGCTGGTATCACTTCCCCCACCACCAGAGGGTGACTTCCAAATCCTGAATGCCTGCCAACCAGCTGAAGCTGGTGTCACTTCCCCCAAAGCAAGTGGAGAATGCCTGCTGGTATCACTTCCCCCACCATCACAGGAGAGCCTGCTGGAGCTTCCTCTGCCTCCACCTCCATCAGGGGGAGAGGAGCAGGAGCTGCCTCTCCCTGCACCAGAAGGACCAGGACTAGATGCTGGCGGTCCTCAGCAGCCCTTGCATAGGCTGCTTCCCGGCTTGGCCGAAAAGAGGGCCAACACCCGCACCCCAGCTTGTCCTGACTGTCAGCCTCGCTTCGCCCAAGGATGCCAGCCTCGCTTCGCCCAAGGATGCCAGCCATGCTGCCCAAGGATGCCAAGCTGAATCAGCCTCGCTTCGCCCAAGGATGCCAGCCTCGCTTCGCCCAAGGATGCCAGCCTCGCTTCGCCCAAGGATGCCAGCCTCGCTTCGCCCTGCCTTCGGACAGCCGCTCTGCATTGGATCAATCGCTCTATCGCCTGGGGTTGCCCGCCGCTCTGCATCGCCTGGGGTTGCCCGCCGCTCTGCATCGCCTGGGGTTGCCCGCCGCTCCGCATCACAGCCGGAAGTACTGTGGCCGGAACCCCACGAAGGGGAGCTGCCGGCCACGAAGAAGGGGGAGGAGGTCTGGAGACCGCCAACCCCAGCAGCAGTTTCGCTGCCGGAGGAGGGGGAGGAGGTCTGGAGACCGCCAACCCCAGCAGCAGTTTCGCTGCCGGAGGAGGGGGAGGAGGTCTGGAGACCGCCAACCCCAGCAGCAGTTTCGCTGCCGGAGGAGGGGGAGGAGGTCTGGAGACCGCCAACCCCAGCAGCAGTTTCGCTGCCGGAGGAGGGGGAGGAGGTCTGGAGACCGCCAACCCCAGCAGCAGTTTTGCTGCCGGAGGAGGGGGAGGAGGTCTGGAGACCGCCAACCCCAGCAGCAGTTTCGCTGCCGGAGGAGGGGGAGGAGGTCTGGAGACCGCCAACCCCAGCAGCAGTTTCGCTGCCGGAGGAGGGGGAGGAGGTCTGGAGACCGCCAACCCCAGCAGCAGTTTCTCCGCCGGAATCGTGGGGGAGGTCCGGAGACCTGCTCCCTCTGCAAGGAAGAACGGTGGTTGAAGCCCCACCAAGGGGAGCTGCTCAGGAGACCACACCCCAAGCAGCCTTTCAGGACTACCCTGGCAGGAGAATGCTACCCTGCTGACAGCATTACACCTGTGGGCCCCTGGACCTTTGGGCGGGACTTTTGGGCTTTTAGGGGGGAGGTGGCCATTGAGGCCATGTGTGCTTTGCACAGGATTGTGTATATTATCTGTTATGTGTTGCGTGTGGTGTGTTTAAATGTTGGTGTATAGACTGGTACACGGGATATAAACGGGTCTGTGTAACACGAGTGTTTAAAATGTATATGTGTATTTAGGCACGAGGATTGCACAGCACTTCACGTGCAAGTAAAATCTTAATATGTGAGCACGGGGAATTGCACTTTATTAATTCACGTGCTGGGATTCAAGTGAATAATTAATTGGTAATTGAATCCCAGCACAATAGTATATATAGATGCACGTTGTCACATACTGGGGTTGGGTGTTCGGTGAGCGGAGAACGGGATTGGAGACGGAGGAAATAAGTAAAGTAGTAATAATAACAAAGTATCTGCTCACCGTGTTTGTCAGTGTCTGTCCGTGCACCGTTTTGTTAAGTTTAGTCTGTTTTCTTTGTCTATTTATTTTGGCGTAGAGTGCCGTGTCCTGTGTTTTTCGTGTTTGTTTAAACCTTTTATTTTGTATTAAACCGGCGCCAACAGGCGTCTTCATCACTTCATTTCATCCGTCCTGTGTTTTGTGTATTGCATTACCTTTCCTGGTTCTGACGCCGCCCACTTCGGCCGTCTCTGTGACAGTAAGTTACAGCCCAGAGCGGAAAGAATTCCCCAACTTCCAATCCTGCTTCCAATGCTGAAGCTGGTGTACCTTGAAATGAAGTGGAGACAGACTTAGGGCAGAGACATTTCTTTCAGTGAAGCCATGTTGTTCAAGCTGAATCATTGGAATTCTTTAAACACTAGCTTGGGACAGTTTTTGGATCAATCAGCTACCAGAGCTGATTAAAGCACTGACTGGCCAAATGGCCTTCACTCATTCGTAACCTTTCTTATGTTATGCATTGCGTAAAAAATAAATAATCCAACCCTGCAAACCAGCTCAACCTTTTTTAGCATTTCTGGGGTCTGACATGATTACAAACCAGCCCAAATCTTCTAAACACCTGCCTGAGTTGGTCTGAAAACATCACAGTCAAAGAAGGCACTGTCTAGACCCGACCTGTCTAATTGTTTCTGTAAACAGACCACATCACAATACCACGCCTGACCAGGCCTGCCCACCCTGCTGAGCTTCAGAGGTGTAATCAGAATCAGGATCAGCCCTGCTTAGATTTTGAGATAAGACCATGCCCCAATCCAAGTGCTGCCCTTGCCTGTCCTTGCCTATCTTCTGAGATGTGACCGGACTAGAGTCTAAGGTGTTATTGCTGCTGGGTATTGAACTCAAGAGAGTACAGGGGTGTTTGAAGACAGCTGGTTTAGGCAGAGATAGACAGTGACACCTGATTCATGCTGGAATGAGCATTCTAGTAGCACATTCCATGTGAGCTATGGATGAGCACACAATTCAATGACCTGGCATGCTTCACTTGACTTGTTGCTTTCTTGCAATAGGTTTTCTAACGGTCTTACTGTGAAATACCACCTGCCTCAACATTTGTAATACAGTGATCAAAGGCTAAGCTCTAATAAGCCAGACAAACAGAAAATGTACAAATCGTTGGGCTGGTTTTGACATGGATGGCTGATCTTGTCCAGACTACTTTCTGTATTTAAAGGGTCTTCTCTTTGCCGTCTGTATTCTAAGGGATGCCAACAATCTCTTTTTTCCCATTGATGTGAGGCTAATAGAATCATTTAGATCTGTCGCTGCATATCTCTAGCTACCTAACGTTATTTATCTATCACTGCCCGAGGTGCGAGTCATGGACACCTTAATTGTGCGGAACATCCGAACTGGGTGAAGGTCAATACAAATTCACATACAAGTAAAAACGAAAAGCTTTAGAATTTATCCATTATTGTGAGCATTTTCTACCCCCGCTTTAAATGAAATAGGATTGCACGTGCAGCCGGGTAGGTTGCTTTCCTGTTAATATGTAGGCAGCAGAGGGTATTTTGCTTGAATCTGCCATTCTGCGTTAATACACCCTTCTCATATAAATACCAGGAAAGGCCGGCGAGACCGTGTTATCCTGGCCAGAGTTTAGCACAACCAAGTAAATGCTTTTTTTTCTTCTTTTTTTAAAATAACCTTTCTTGAGCTTGTATTTCGTTTTAGTATGGAATGCAATGTTGTTTCTACTATATCAGGGGTGCACAACTTCAGCCCATAGGCGTGTCAGGTAATCAATGTATAGGTGCAACTGATCAATTAGTAACTAAGGGTATGGAACCAATATCTAGGCTGGACCATCCCTCACTGTGCTCCACTGTAATAAATGAACTGCACTCATAAATTGTATGTCTTTGTACGCCATTGTTGCTTTTTTACCTTTTCAAATATTGGGATTTTTTGTAGACGTGTCTTTTTCACAGGGTTTCTTTTTCAATCAGTTATTTGTAAAATAAACACGTACAATGTAACGGCAAACGTTTTGACTAGGAGTCTTTCTAAATGTCTTCAATTTTAAATTCATGGAGCAGTCGGTTAATTAAAGATTTTAAAATAACTGTATGTGTCAACAGTGCAAAAATTAACACCTGCATTCGTTTGTTTGTTAAGAAGTTCCCTGTCAATGAAAGGTGTAATCCTAATATTTGCAGAGCCTGCTACAGTGCATGCTGTGTGAGTATCTTGCCTGATTTTTACTGCTTAGGGCAACTACTTATTACACAAATAAAACAAACACAAAATGAACAGTGTTCGGATGTAGCAGCTGGGCCCTTGGGGTTCTTGAAGAAATCAAGTTCCCACTGCTGGGGCCAAAGTCGAAGGTGCTTCACTTGTTAAATAGACAGAAATTATGAGATCTTTACCTGTACTGTGCCACTGCGCAGTACACTCTGCAGGAGAAATTAGAAAACAGCCAATTTCTGTTCAGAATTTCTGGTAAAGCAAAGTGTTGCTTTAGGTTGTAAAGAATGATTAAACAAACAATGGAAAAGCATTTGGAGGCATGGTGTAGCACACAGAAGCATTGTAAAGCATGGTAACATCCATGACAAATCATGGTAAACTATAACAAATTGCATATTGTAGCATAAGCATGGGGAATATGACAGCCTACTTAGATTCTCGTGCTGTTAACCGTGAAAGTCCTGAGAGAAAATCCATGTGTCATTGTGTGTGACATAAATCGTTATTAAAGATCTGATTTGCTGATGGATACTGACTGTTTTTTTAATACTTAGTTGTACGGTCATACCGTGCTTTTCACAAATAATCAGTCTGGGGCTTATATCTTAATTACTACAACCTGTTTTGCCTAATTAATCAATTGAAAACTTATTAACAGCATATATAAGGAATCTGTTCAGTCCTTGTATGTCATCTCACCATGGCTGACAACTGGCGGAGATGCAGAACTCTAACAAAGTGTGCAAGACACCTACCTGGATTGATCCCAAGGCTGTCTGGATTGGGAACAGTGGATGCCTGGGCACTGTTCACAGTGATTGAACCTCCTAACATCCTTTACCCACAGATCCCTATGCCTTCTTACCAACTGGTTATGCCTAGCAATAGGGCAGCCTGGGCACATTAGTGTCCATCTTGCTGGTGGGAAGAGGTTGTGCTGCATTCCTCTTATTCGGATCAACAGTGGATGGAATCCTTTCGGGTCACACGATCAACCTTCCACAAAATAGTGGAACTCGTAAAAGAAGACCTGTAGCCAGAATTAAATTATGTCTGGAAGTACCACTTGAGAAAAGAGTGACTATAGCGCTGTACAGGCTGGCTTCCACAGCTGAGTACAGGACAGTTGGGAATGTGTTTGGTGTGCATAGGTCAGCTGTGCATAAGTAAAGTCACTTGTGTAGAGGCACTACAGGAGATATATAGCGATGCCTGATTAAGCCGAGGCTAAAAGCATCACTTTACGTTTCTGTGAAAAGTATGGGTTGCCCCAAGTAATGGGCATGATAGACGCCACCCACATTCCTATTACAGCACCAAAGCAGTGCCTAAAGATTACCTCAATAGGGAATTCTGGGCTTCAGACATTCTACAGGCAGAGGTGGGTGACAAAGTAATGTGTAAGGTAAAGAGTACTATGATGCATGTATTGTTAACAACTTTTACGAATTTAGTTTACGAATATTTATTTTGTTTATCGAAAATGTCTCCGGAAAATAACTTAAACGGCTGTTATTTGTGTAAAATAAATTTGATTAAGTAGGTCCCGAATCAGTATCCCATTTCATTTTGAGTAATATGCCTAGTGTATTAAGGTTCAGGGACATGTGCTGTGGAATGGCAGGATCTGCATATGATGCTGCAGTGTTACATTCATCGGGATTGTATGAGTATCAAGACAAACTTCCGCAGATAAGCATTTCAAATGGATAACTATTTTGTAATGTAAAGGCAACATTGCAGTATTACAACAATTAACCTTTACTGTTACATCACTTGAATGCATATTTTCTGTACAGTTTCTAAATATGTCTGTTGAATTAAACAATTATATATCTAAATGTAATTATTTTATGTATTGTTTTATAGGCACTGCAGCATATAGCAGATCAAGAAGTACCCCTGTGTCTGATAGGTGATGCTGCATACCCCCCTTCTTCCCTGGCTTATGAAACCCTACCCCTCCACACAGCTCACAGCTGCTGAAGGAGCATTTAATGATAAACTGGGCCAAATCCGTGTGGCCGTTGAACAGGTGTTTGGGCTATTGATAGGGAGATGGCTGATGCTGCTGAAGCGGTGTGAGGTGGACCATGAGTTTGTTCCTCAAATAATTACTGCCTGCTGTATCCTGCATAATCTCTGCCAGGACCGTCAGGAGGCGTACAGGCAGGATTGGCTGTTGCCTGTCAGGGAAGTTGAGGAACAACTACCTCAGCCGCCAGTGGTACCTGCACTGCAGCATTCTAGGATGGTCGTGCTGTCAGAGATGCATGGCGATATTTAATTTAGTAAACTGACTGTACTTTTGATTTGCATCACATGTTATGCATTAACTTTGTGTTGTGCATTTTTATGGTTTATTTAAATATACCAATGTAGAACTGAAGGGAAAACAATACTCAGAAACACTGTACTAAACTATTTACATATTTAATATTAATCCCCCAAGATGGACAACACTTGAGGTATTTTGTGCGAAACTCTACAAACACATTTAGAATTAGCATTATGCAAGGTTGTACAGAATGACAAGATTTAGGATGATTTTTACAGAGGCTTTATGTCAGGCAATTGAATGAGTTCATTAACATTTTCACATGCAATCTGTGTTTACAGGTATAAGTGAACATTGATTTCACAAGCATTTCCTGGAATTTCACAAGAAATTGAGACTTTCATAGTAAAATACTGAGTCTGATTTTTGGGACATTTTCAAAAGCTTTCCCTGACAAGTTTCATTCGAGTCCATTCATGTGAAACAAATCACACATGTAAACTGGCCTCTTGTCATGTCTTGGCAACATCCACTTATTAAAAGTGTGTTTTTGCTCTAGGGTGTTGAAAATCTGTGTGTGTGTATGCGTATGTGACAAACTTAAAGCAATGACTTGCCAACTCTCTGTTAGGATTCGCCGAAGGCATCACAGCAGTTGAATCATACATTAGAGATAACGATTTTTTCTTCTTCTTTTATCTCCCTGAGAGCAGCAGCAGCAGCTCTTGTTATAAGTAACATTTGCTTGTTATGGCATATGGTTCTGTTAATGTTGTAAATTTATCTCCATACCAGCCATGTAAGATGCATTATCTTCCATTAGACTCAAGTACAGCTTAGACACTCATAGATACAGCAGGATATCTGTTACAGTTGAGAGGCATTCCAGTAATATGTGTGGTGCATTTTCCCTTGCTTTTTCACATGACAAACGGTAAGCAGTGGCAGTCTTATGCAGTGGAACAGGCATTATATATGTCGGTCTAAGATTTCTCATACAGGGTGTGGAAAAGGTTCCCCTGGTCCCATTGAACCAGCCTGTGCCACCATTGCACTGTTGTCTAAATCCAAACCTCCCTCAACACAATGTCAAGTCAAGTTGTTTCTTAATTTTAGTTATATTACTGGTTTGTGTGTTTCCCTTTCACAAAACATGGTAAGAATTGCTCCCTGAAGTAAATAGCTCTGTTAAATAGGAGTCAGACTACGGATTTCAGATGTATGTGTGTGTGTATGTGTGTGTGTGTGTTTATAAAAGCATACATTTGGAAGTCTAGATGAAATGATCTTTCGAAATACCAACAATTGTTTCCTTTAGCCTGTAGATGATATCCTTTAAATTTTGTCTCCCCCCCCTTCTCTGTAATAGTTTGATTCCTGGTCTGGAAAACTGTTTGACTTGATGATGAACACAGAGGCTCCTATTGTCAATAAAAGCTCTTAATAAAATCCTCTTCTACTCCCACTGATCTTGAACCTGAATAAATGGGGTGCAAATACTCCAGGTTTAAATTGTAGGGGTACACGGAAACATGAAAGGTAACCTAAAAATGGGAAATTGTAAATGTGATGCATCCTGAAAATGTATTTTCTCTATTAAAGTAAAGTTTGGCACAACCAGTTAGCTGGTTACCCTAAAACAAAGGTTTCAACTAACTAGTGAATAACAAATAAACAAATGATTGCTATAACTCACAGCCAGCATGTGCTTCGTTGTGTATAAACATGCTGGAAGGTGTATTGGCTAATTACTTTGTGATGATTAAACCCTCTCTGAACACTGCAGAAGTGCATGCTGTGTATGGAGCAGTACTTGAAATATGTTAAAAGGCTTTTGTTTTAAATGTTTTATTGAAAAAAAGGTTAAATGCATAAATAACTACTTGTATTCCATCAATGAATTTCTCTGTATTTGTAACCCATGATTATTTCCAGAGTAGTTCTGAATGTGTAGCAAATTCACACCAAGGGGTTGTGGAAGGAAAACTGATAATAGTGTGATTGTTAGGTCTTATTGAGGCATGTGTAAGCTTCTCTTTATGTCTAGCATATGACCGCTTGCTTCTCTGGAAAATTCACTGATTGGGTAATGGCTATTCTTAAGGCCCATTCATCAGGGAGTGTGTGGAGCACAGCAGACAGATTGTGTTTCTAATAAATTACAAATAAAGATAAAACTGGTTTGGAATGTTTGATGGCTTTCTTTCTGTAATTTTTTAACATTAAGATGCATTATTTACAATGATGTATTGACACTAATTAATTAATTCATCAAGACATTGACATATACAGTATATGAAGTATAACTGCAATGTACAGAAATGAAAAAAAACATTTTTGGATGTACACAAAATATTTAAATTACAAAAACATTAAAAAAAAAAAAAATGTCAGGACCTTTTGGACAAAAGCCTTTCTTCAGCTGTGTAGAAAGAAAAGTAAACACAGTGCAGTAAACTTGCATTTGCATTCTGATCTGGTTGTGCCTGCAATGGTTTAAAACATCTTTGAATAGGAAGGAAATTTGTGCTATTGATCAGTTAAATGTATAAATTCACTTTAGCTAATAAAGGATTACGTTTAACCTCATCTCGTTGACTGGGGTCAGAATCCATGACGGCACTGCAACACGCAACACTGCCTGTTACACAAGCCATATTCACATTGAAACAGCTCCACTAAGACCGTACGTCTAATAAAGGAAGCTTTAGAGCTGCTTACAGAACAATCTCTTTGAACTGTCCATAGGGCCATTCAAATGCCATCTCCTTGTTTTCATGTCATGTATATTAATCATATATACACCCATTGTGTAATGTGATCATTGCTTTAATTCTTCCCCCAAACGGGCTGATTGCTTGAATAATCTATTACAATTTAATAAATAAACCTCTGAAGTAATTGCTTAAATGCATGATCTGTGGAGACAAAGTGTTGCATTTTACAGAACAAGCAAGTGATATTTAGAATTGTAATCTTAGCTCTTTATGTGAGTGTAACAGGAGCTAAACTGAATACTTACATGGCTATGCATTACAGTGGCTCTCAAAAGTATTCACCCCCCTTGGACTTTTCCACATTTTATTGTGTTACAACATGGAATCAAAATGGATTTAATTAGGAGTTTTTGCCACTGATCAACACAAAAAAAGTCCATAATGTCAAAGTGAAAAATAAAATCTACACATTTTTCTAAATTAATTACAAATACAAAACAGAAAATAATTGATTGCATAAGTGTTCACCCCTTTGAGTCAATATTTGGTAGAGGCACCCTCTGCAGCAATTACAGCCATGAATCTATTTGGATAAGTCTCTACCAGCTTTGCAGATTTGAGCACTGCAATTTTTGTCCATTCCTTGCAAAATTGCTCAAGCTCCGTCAAGTTGGATGGGGACCTTTGGTGAACAGAAATTTTCAGCTCTTTCCACATATTCTCAATTGGATTGAGGTCCAAGCTTTGACTGGGCCACTCCAGGACATTGACCTTTTTGTTTTTAAGCCACTCCAGTGTGGCTTTGGCTGTATGTTTGGGGTCATTGTTCTGCTGGAAGATGAATCTTCTCCCAAGTCCCAGGTCTCTTGTAGACTTCAGCAGGTTTTCCTGCAGGATTTATCTGTACTTTGCTGCATCCATTTTGCCCTCTATTTTTACAAGCTTTCCAGGCCCTGATGCAGATAAGCATCCCCATAGCATGATTCTGCCACTACCGTGCTTCATGGTAGGGATGGTGTTCTCAGGATGATATGCGGTGTTAGGCTTGCACCAAACATAACGCTTAGCATTGAGGCCAAAAAGCTCTATTTTGGTCTCATCAGACCATAGAATCTTCTTCCACTTGGTCTCAGAGTTTCCGACATGCCTTCTGGCAAACTCTAGCCGAGATTTGATGTGAGTTTTTTTCAACAATGTCTTTCTTTTTGTCACTCTCCTATAAAGGAGAGTTTTGTGAAGCACCCAGGCTATTGTTGCCGTATGCACAGTGTCTCCCAGCTCAGCCGTGGAAGACTGTAACTCCTTTAGAGTTGCCACAGGCCTCTTGGTGGCCTCCCTGACTAGTGTCCTTCTCTCCTGGATACTCAGTTTTTGAGGACGGCCTGTTCTAGACAGACTCACAGTTGTGCCATATTCTCTCCATTTCTAAATAATGGACTTTACTGTGCTGCGGGGGATATTCAGTGCCTTGGAAATGTTCTTATGTCCTACCCCTGATTGGTGCTTTTGAAGAACCTTATTCCAGATTTGCTTTGAATGTTCCTTCATCTTTATGATGTAGTTTTTGTTAAGAAATGTACTAACCAACTGTCAGACCTCCCAGAGACAGGTGTATTTAACCTGAAATCATGTGAAACACCTTAATTGCACACAAGTGGACTCCATTCAACTAATCATGTGACTTCTAAAGACAATTGGTTGCAACAGATTTATGTGAGTCATAGCAAAGGGGGCGAATACTTATGCAATCAATTATTTTCTGATTTATATTTGTAATTAATTTAGAACAATTTGTAGATTTTATTTTTCACTTTGACATTATTGATTTTTTTTTGTGTTGATCAGTGGGAATAACTCCTAATTAAATCCATTTTGATTCCATGTTGCAACACAATAAAATGTGGAAAAGTCCAAGGGGGTGAATTCCTTTGGGAGGCACTGTATTTAGCCTTTACCCAGACTTCTAGGCACCATACCTGTAGTGTTTTCACACTGAATTCTAATTAAACACCTAACATATATCATTACTTTTAACACATTTATACTGAAAAACAGGTACTATATGAAGCTGCAAAGTCCTTAAACCTTTTCTGGGTGTTTTTTTTACTGGTAGCTGATAACTGTTGCGATTTAAACACAGCACAGCACAGCACTTCACATGCAAGTAAAATGTAATATGTGAGCACGGGAAATTGCACTTTATTAATTCACATGCAGTTGTACCGTGACTCCAATTGAATGATTGAATAGAGGTCGAGTCTCGTTACAGCTGCATAAAAGCAACATGTTTTCACATACTCGGGGTTGTGTGTTCGGTGAGTGGAGAACGGGATTGGAGACGGAGGTAATGAGAATAAATAATAAAATAATGATCGTTAAAGAAGCTCACCGTGTTTTGTTTAGTGATAGTCCGTTTTGTTTATCTCTTTTGTTTTGGCGAATGTGCCGTGTCCTTGTGTTTTTGTTTGTTACCACCATTTATTTTCTATCTGTTTTGTTCACTCATTAAATGCTGAGCGAAAGCATTCACTCAGCTCCACCAAACTTCTTTCTTTGTTTATTTTCTTGTTTCTGGTCGGACGTCCCCCACTCCGGCAGTCTTTGCGACAATCATTTATTGTCTCATATGCCATTCGGCCACACCTTTTGTGACACTCAGAGCTTCCTTGAAAGCTTGCATATTGAATCGCTCGACCAATGCTGAGATGTAAACAAATGTAACGTTAATAATTTTACAGTACAAAGTGAATTCTACCTTGCTCCATTACCGAAGCCAAGGGTCTCCAGGAAGAGGAAGATGTCACAAGCACTTATGAATACCCCCCAGCACACATCATACGTGTGTCTGGCAGAGGGGATTAATCGCAGGACCTTCTGCACCAACAACATCCTCACAATGGTTTTAACAGAGGTTTGCTAACTTGGCTAATCAGATAATTAAGCCCAGCCTGCAACTTCAATAAAAGACAACACATACTGCTCTTGCAGCAACACTGCTCATCAATGACATTGACCCACAGTGCCACGATACCATTCAGTGTTCTAAATAATAACTGGAAACTTGTGAAGGCATACAGCACAGTTGAACTTTAGTTTGATTGCACATGGCCATCACACACTTCCTTTACCTTTCTTGCAATATAATCTGGGAGTAATAAAGTAGTAGTGCAATATTAAAATGAGAGCGCAGGTATGCCAGAGCAAAACATTAAGAGTCAGTGAGAGACAAGCTTTTATTAATGCTTTGCGGCAGCTGTTTATAATGGGTCACTACTTTGAATAAAGCTGCTAATTATTCACTGTGCTCCAAGTATTGATTAGAGTTAATCGTGTCAAGAATTTAAAGACTTCAATCATGTCCCTTCTTCTTTCTTCTAAATAGATTCAGTTCTTTCAGCATATCCTAATAGCTCATTCTTTTAAGCCCTGGTATTAGTTTGGCTCTTGACAAGCGCTCCAGATAAGGTTGTGGGTCTGGGAGTACCTTACCCTCTAATTTTAATGCTGAGAGAGTAAAAGGCCACATTACCTTGAAGTCATGCATAATCTCGATAAATACTGTACAATCTTTAATGGTAATGACGTAGGCATTAAAAAATAGCCTTTGTTTAAACTGTATGTTACTTTGAACTACTGACTGTACAACCACGAGTGTGTTCTTCAAGGTTCTTTATTGGCTTAGCACATTTTTTCTGAGGTATCACGCTGACTGCAAATTCTTAATCCCAGTGAACATGTTAAAACTTTAATGCAAAGCCATACAAATAAGTAAAATAAATATATTAATGTTATAAAACAGTTTGTTTTAAATGATAGGCACCTTTTTTAGCGGTTGCCTCTGACGACGGTTCCAGTTGGATTTGTAGCTGGACTGGGGTGTTTACACTTCAACCTGAATAGCTCCAAATTTTTCTTTTTCTTACTGTGATTGGCTGCAAAGAAAACAGTGCTAGCCAGAGATTGGATAATGTTTGTTGCGTTGGTTTTTCTTGAGTACAGTCTCCTAGTAAATGAAGACATTGTATTCTGGGAGATGTAGTTGTTAGTGGAAGTTTTAGGGGAGGCTGGAGGGGAGGCAGACAAGCTATGCAGCAAAATTGCTGTGTGTATTTTTACACATTAAATTTAAATTTAGTGAGTATTTCTGATTTTTTAATATGTAAAAATGGCAGATACACAGCTTATCTGGACCCCTGCTCTTGACTCTCCAGAGCCACAATGTCCCTTTGTTTCTGTGTCTAAGCCATTGATGTAGATAAGAAAGAACAGCACTCCAAGCATGGAGCCCTGCGGCACCCCACTGAGTGCTCCCCTCTTAAAAATACTTGCTTATACTTATGTTTTAAACACTTGCATGTACCCCTTATCCTTATGATATATATGAATATTTTACACTATGTATATATTATATATATATTATATATATATAATAGATATAATATAAGTATTCCTATACTTTTTTCATACGAGGAATATGAAAAGTACATATCTTTAACTGGGGAAAAAATATATAAATTTTATATACATTTAAAATATATATATTTTAAATATATAAATATAAAAAAAGGGGCCAATTTCTACATATGAAGAATATAAGGATCATACTTTTCTACTATATATTAAAAATATGTTTTTTTTTTCATAAGGGCTTCCTTGTATTCCCAGGGATTGAAGTTTGAGGATTACTCTTTCATGTGACATTTTGTCATAGGCTCTTTTTGTGTGCATCCTTTGACTTCAAAAAAGCCCAAGAGGTGTTTCAGACATGAGAGCCCTTTTCTGAATCCGTGTTGGCTGTCCCCTATGATGCCGCTGCTATTGCATTTAGCAATACCTCTAGTTTACCTCTTGCTATTGATTCCATGGTTTTACATGTTCTGGATGTGAGGCTGATGTCGTTGGTATCCATGTTTGGTGGACTGTATTGAAGTGCTTTCTATTTTATTTTTATTTGTTACCTTGACTCAAATGGATTTGCATAGGTTTTGGTTCCACTTATGTCCATTGGTTTTACCTCTATTCTACTATAATATACAGTACCACCCCTGTTCCTCTTCTGTCTTGTCTCTCCCTACTCAAATTAAACCTGCTATGCATTCCTCCCTGTCTCTTTGGGTAAGCCAGGTTTCAGTAACCCCAAAGACATCATAGTTTTCTACAGCTACTGTAGCTTCTAACTCCAGTAGCCTAAACACCTAACATCACCCATTATCTGCTATTTATACAGCATATTCATAATTGCTTTTTCTAGCAGGTACAAACCTCTTAATAACTCCCAAATTACATCATATATAGGTCATTGCACGGCTTGTAGATGTTCAGCTGTCATTTTTAATTATGCACTGTTACAAGTGAGTGACAGGTTTGAGTTCTGCTGTGATGTTAGGAATAGTTTGTACAAAGACAATTAGGTTTCATTTTTAAACTTTTACACATTTGTTTTTGTGCTCTATATGTTTCTTCTTCATGTTTTATTTGTTCTTCTAGTATCCTTTGTACTTGCTTTGCAGTCCAAATTCCCTTTTAAACTCGTGTGATCCAAACAAATAAGCTTTTCCATTCTGTTAAAGTTCAACTGTACAAAGGTGAAGGGTGAGGTGACAATGGTACTAAAGGTAATCAGAAAAAACATCTTTAACATTATTAACCTCTAATGCACAGCTATGGCCAAAACCTTTTGCATAACCTAGAATTTTAGGATTGAGACAATAAAAAAATAAAAAAACTGGGAAAATAATTTAGATATTTTATTTAACATCATGTAATCAAATAAACTACAAAAATATATTGCAAAAGTCTACTGGAAGACATAATAGTAGTAGAGTGTTATATGCTGGATTTTGAAATTTCACTATAAAGCAGTATGTAATTCAATATGTTAACATAACATTATTCATCGGGTGTCATTCAACTTTATGAAGCAACGTCAAGAGGATTTTTTTAACATAATAAAGTTAATCATATCATGCATTTCATTTCAAACACTGAAAATGATACGATTTTGTCTAAAAGTTTAAAGATGTTGACATTTATTTAGTTTTATTCATATTTTTACAACTGAGTGTGGAATTACAATAAATTATTCCATATCCCGTGTCAATATACATGATTGAAAATGAAAATATTGGTGACCCACAGGAGTATGAGATGGGGCTTGCAGTAAGGTTACCATATGACTCCATGTACACTAGGACAGTTTGGGACAGTTCAGGCTTTTCAACTCACACCCCAGTGCATTCTGGTAAGTGCAGTCCTGCTGTGAAAGGTATCTGACACAGGTAAGGCATACCAGAATGCATTGTGATGTGAGTTGAAAAGCCTGAACTGTCCCCAACTGTCCTATTGTACATAGAGTTATATGGTAACCCTAACTTGCAAGAAAGTTGATATTTTAACAAGAGGTAAGTACACATTTTTGAAGCCTTATTAATCTTGTTGCTTCTAAACCTGAACAAAGGTGTCCCTATTTTGAGTGCTAAGGTAAGCGCATATTCTCAGGGAGGAATGAAACAATATCAATGGTACAAAAATAAGAAACTATTTAGTTAGGGTTAGGGTTAGGGTTAGGGTTAGGGTTAGGATTAAGGTTACAAGAAGGTACAGTTACATTATTCTTATGAGTACTTTTTGTACAAATTTTATACCCGTCATTTTATTCCTCTCTGAATTTTTGCCTGTGAGTTTGAACTTGGTTTAAAATAGGTCTTACTGTTGAAGTAACTTTCGGGTTACTAATTGGGTATTATTCAGCTTTGTGGAGTTGTACATTATATTTGGGTTCCGGTATTAAAAGAGTAAAATATCTGTGTAAGTAGTCAATCTCAATATTATTTCTCTTAAAAAACTACTGCAAGGATCTTAGAAAATATTGTTAAGCCATAAATTAGGCATTAAATAAAAATTAAAAAACCTGGAGAGGATCACATTTGTAGGATTTTTAAAAGACTGGACAAAAATCTCCACTTCATTTGAATTTATGATCTCTCAAATGGTGCCACTAATTACTTCAAATCAGAACATTCTCGGCACCCAAAACGTTAGGGACAAATATGAAAAGGAATCTAGAAAAGTCAGTATAGAAGATATGCACCAGAAAACAGGATGGGTTCCTGCATCTGGTACAGCGCTAGTTCCCAAGAACATACTGTCACAGATGGTTCTGGCACATCCTTTTTGTGCTATAAGCCATTAGATCTTTAGATATAGGAGGCTGTGTTGTTAAAGAAACAGGCTTGTAACCAGGAGGTCCCTGGTTCAAATTCTAGCTCAGCCACTGACTCATTGTGTGACCCTGAGCAAGTCACTTAACCTCCTTGTGCTCCATCTTTCGGGTGAGACATTGTTGTAAGTGACTCTGCAGCTGATGCATAGTTCACAAGCCCTAGTATTGTATCTTGTAAAGCGTTTTGTGATGGTGGTCCACTATGAGAGGCATTATATATAAGAAGAAAAAAGATAGATCATTTTGTATGGAAGGTGTCGGTTGCAAGGGTGTGCGGTTCTTTGATGGACCTAGATTCAGTTAAAATGCTTTTGCCCATTGATGATGGGAATGAGAATGTAGAGATGAGAGCCTAGCTAACAAGATTGAAGTTTTTGCAGGTGTCAGGCTCTTAAAGACTGTCACCCACAACTGTGAGCAGAAACTGACTCACTGAGAGCAGAAACTGACCCAAGACTGACACAGCTACTGGAAACAGACTGATCTTTTGGATACAAATTGAACATTTGTGAAACTTCAACACATATTGTAATGATTGTAATGTGTTTTAAAGAATTTAAAACTAGTAGAAAATATTATTAGCAGATCTGTGTAAGGCCTGTGAGAAGGAGTTCATTGCATTTAAGGTCAGACTGGCCTGCTGAAAGATCCAAACCTCCCTTATCAGGAAAAATGATCTTTTTTAATTGGACTCAGAGCCTGAAAACATTCTAATCCAGTGAGAGCAGAACGGCAACATCTATATGGAACAGAGTTAATATGCTAGAAGCAATTGAACTAGGTTCAGTTATAGTAAGAAAAAACTAAAGTATTTAACTAAATAAAAAACCTAATATAATAACCTTAAATAAATGGATGAGCATTTTCTGCTAAGTAGGTGCCTAATTAAACATTAAGCTCTTGTCTTCTGTGTGTATCAATGAAGTAAAATACAATGACAAGTTATACGAGATTGCTATATTGAAGTATCTTAATTAGAAATATATGGTATAAAATAATTTAAAGTTAAACTGTTATACAAATAACGTTATTATTATTGAAATAGCATATTACAGTAAAAAACTAAAGTAGTTTAGTACTAACTGACACTGTCAGAATATTGTAATAAGTGTACTGTGTTTTAAAGAATATACTACCAGCACAAATAATATTGTAGCAAATTATGAACAGGTTACAATGATTTGAACTAAGAAAAATGATGTGTTAAATGTTAGAAAAAAAAGCCTGTATGTATGCCTTTGTTCTTAGAGTATATAAACTCTTGTAATGTGGTCAGACTTAAAAATAAGGTCTTCCCTATCTTTAAAGTAATAAAGACTACTACGTGTGGAAGCCTGTGGCCTTGGCAGAAGCAGGCACCTCATTTGATTGGCTTGAAAATGGAGCTGTGGTTTTTGGAGAGCTAGACACGGAAACTAGGTATTGCAAATTAGCAAAAAAAAAAAAAAAAAAAGGTTACCCTTTTTTAGACAGAATGATATTTGAAACTAAAAAGACCTATTTGATTTTATTTGATTGTGTTGTTACTAAGCAAGGAGGTTTTAAATAAAAAAGTATTCTGATCTAATAAGTGACAAAACTCTCTGAAGAGAAATAATATGTTTTAAGTATTTTGATCTAATAAGAAACATAATATTTAAACTAATGTTTTTGCTTGTTTAAGGCTTTACTGTAATACAAATAGACTGTAAAGACAGGAGCGAGCATTTCATTTAATCAATTTAAGAATTAGTTCAGTTTCTCTAACTAAACTAAACATCTTTTAGACATTACAATATCCATTAAATTAAAGAATATAAATGTTTAGTTCATATAAAGGTTTTACTGCAATAAAAAACAGATGAACTGTTAAGTTTGAAATAAGAGAATATAGTGCAGACTGTATTTAATAAACTTTAGAATACAATGAACTTGCTGAAGGAATAAAACTAAATATGTGACCTTGTCCTCTGCCTGCTTGTAATAGAAGCAGTGTTGGAAATGACAAATTGTTATTGGCTCTTAAAAGTGGGATTTGCCAACCTTGAATGATAACCAACGGAAGGTGCTTTAAGAAAGACAGGAGTATGTATCGCATTACATTATAAGAAAATAATGTTTTTTTTTTTTATTATCTGAAAAGATACTGTTCCAGGTGTCTCTTGAATCAGCCAAAAAATGACTTCATGCAGTGAATTTGGAAAAGTGCTTATGGTAGTGTTTCATATTAATTAAAACATTAGCCTTGGCAAGTAAACAGGGTGTCTGAAACCTGCAGGCAAATTTGTAGAAACAGAGAGAGAGGTCAGGCTTGGTCCAAGCATGGTACAAGTTAATAGAAGGTTACTATATTTAACATGTTTATTATAGCCTGAATTTAAATTAAAATAACTGGACTTGAGGGGCTCCCAAGTGGCACATCCAGTAAAGGAGCTCTGCGTGAATGTAGGATGCGCCTTATAGCCTGGACGTCGCCAGTTCAGGTCTGGGCTATTCCACAGCCGACCTTGGATGGGAGTTCCCAGGAGGCAGCACTCAATTGGCTGAGCGTCACCAGGGGAGGGGTCTAGGTCAGCCAGGGTGTCCTCGGCTCACCACGCACCAGCGACCCCTGTAGTCTGGCCGGGCACCTGTGGGCTTGCCTGTTAGCTGCAAGGGAGCTGCATTGTCCTCCTATGCTGAAGCTCCTGGGCAGCTGCATGGTGAATCCACAGTGTGTAAAGAAACAGTCAGCTGACGGCACACTCTTCGGAGGACAGCATGTGTTCATCTTCCCTGCTCCCGAATCATCACAGGGGTGGTAGTCGAGCCTAAATAATTATTGGCCATTTCAAATTGGGAGAAAATAAAAAAAAATAATTGGCAACAACTAAATTTTTCAAACAAAATAAATAACTGGACTTGCCACTGTATGCTTAGTGGTCTTATGCCCTACACTCTTTGTCAAATACTTTGTTAACACACATTTGTATATGTTAAACTGACCCATTGACAACACACTGAAAAGGTAACATAATATATGGATAAGAGGGACATATATTTTTGACCCAGGTTAATATAATCAAATAGAGCTGGTGTTACATATTAAAAACATCTGTCATATATACACATATAAACTTGTATTGTATTGTGTGGTATTGTAGCAAGGATCCTGTGAACTGTGATTCACCTGACTTTTTAGGAAAAAGAGACCAAAATGTAATTACAGTGTAGTTAGAGACACTTATTGTACCTGTAATGGTTTCCCAATGGTCTTGCTTTCTGAAGGGTAGGACCACTTAATGGTCCACATGTTGTTCATTTCTAGTTCTGCACAGGTTGACACAGCAGCTACAGTGAAGGTGTGTTTGCAAACTGAGGGGTACTCTGCCTCATGCTCTCCATCCAGACTATGAAGCTGTCATGTTAATTAATCTGCATCCACGCTTCTGTCATGACAGAGAGTGCCACAGCTTTCATTGCTGTCACTAACAGAATTCCCGGGAGTTAGCACGTTAAAAAATTAGAGGGAAATCTAGGTCAAAAAAAAAAAGGCATTAAAATTCCTGTGCCAGCAGGTTTCGTTGACTAGAAATGCAATTAAGCAATACAATGAAAAAAAGAAAATAATAGGTGGTGCGATGCAGATTTCTTCAAATCCTCTAAATGTAATTGTACTTTTCCCCTTTTAAACATAATTAAAAACACTAATGTATACAGCAGTAGATAATTACATTTGCTATCTATTTTGTTTTCCAGGCTTCGAACAGCATGCAGTGAATGAGTGTGTAGGACCACAGGGTACATGGGTGTGAGTTTGAGTGCTTGCATGTGTGTGTGTGTGTGTGTGTGTGTGTGTGTGTGTGTGTGCATGTGTATGGGACTGTGTGGGCATTGAAACATGTCCCAGTGGCTCACACTTTACTGTTGCAGCTTTGTGCACAAACAGGCCCTAGAAACATAGCAGCTTTCAAATATAATAAAGGATAGATCTGTCAAGAGGTGACGTGCTCCTGTGAAAATATTGCATTTGTGACATGAACACGTTCTGGTGCCAGTGGTGTGCAGCTAATACAATACAAGGTGACACAATGGAATATTATGACCTGTGTTTGTGGTCTGGGAGTCTTGCTGTCCATTGCTGAACATGATAAATGTTTGTTTCTTTCTATATCAGCAAGGCAAAACTGCTGATTTAAAATCGCCCGATACTGCAGTTTATGGAGTATAATGCATTCAAATTTAATAAGAATTTCTATAAGGTACATGTGGATAGCTCATTGTATATAAAGTGTGTGGGATATGTAGTTCTAAATTGAATGCTCTTATGTTTTTGCTAGGGTAGTATAGCAGAGGTGTGTGCTATGCAAGGGATGAAATACCAAGCTGCTCAGTCATCTGGATTACACACTGGGTGAAAGTTACACAAGAACACTGCAGCTTCCAGGAGCATCTTCATATAAACCTAATCTTACCCAAAACCTTTAACTGAGTCCCAACCTTGAAGTCACTGACAAATTGAAAAAGTTATTTTCATTCTCCCGGTGGGACGATTGAAATAATATTCTATACACAACAGATTCTAATAAAACTGTGGGTGAACTCTGGAGCATTTTGCGCCGGTTGAATTGACAACTAGTGTTACACTTGAGAAAATCATCATGTCAGTCACATAAAAGCAGGATTTATAATGGGGGAGTTGTAAGGGCATTCCTCTGCAGACTGAAACCACACATATTCATTTCTAATATCCCTTGAATTCCTTACAACCACACTGTACACACAGGAAGCTAGCTTTTGTAGACCAACACATTAAGCCTATAAAAGTGGTTTATAATGTGTCAGCTCATCACCAGGAATTTGCTTTGTGAATTTACCTTTCAATAACCAATGCCACAGAATAAATGAAAACAAAGAGGTAACACTACATGGACTTACTTAGCCAGACCTGTAGATTTTAGCATGTTGTGTAGTTTGCAAGAAAAGTTCATCATCAGTAAATTGCAGATGGCCAAAGCCTCCTGCCGATCTGAAGACCACTGCAGTCTCTAATTGAACTATTTACACATGTTGATTATCACTAGGGCAGCAGTCTGAACTCAATAACTCTTTATTTAGTTCAGAAATGAACTATGTGTGATCAGTAAAGAGTGCATGAAAGTGTTATTGGCACACTTTAGAGGGCATGCTAATCAGGGTTCATGGGCATAGGGTGTGCTTTAAATAAATTGTGTCTTTTCCTCATGAGGAAAGCCCTCGCCACCAACAACAGAGTTTTAATTTGCTTGTGCCTAGTGATTGATTTCAGTCCATTTACTGCTGGGCTGACTCTGGCAGGATTTGGGAGTGGGGGTGGGGGGGTGGTGGTGCATCAAGTATTTTGTTGTTGTTGTGGTAACACTTTACATTAAGTGTCTCTAATTACTGTGTATTTACAGAGTAGTTAGTAAATAGATATTTACTTACACATAATTACAGTGCTATTATGTATAGTTACATTGTATTTGATGTGTCATTTTTTTGCATGATATAAACCTCACCCTAACCCTTCTAACCCTAACACTTTTCTGATATAATTGTGCACTTACATATATTGTGCAAAAAGATGTACACGTTACGTACATTGCAACTATGCATAATAACATTGCAATTATGTATAGGTACACATGTACCTTATGTACAAATACAGTAATTAGAGACATTGTTGCTGCTTGCAGAGACTTTCTGCTTTCCATGGTCACTGTGAAGTACAATGCTTGAGGGACAGGGTTAAAAAGAATGTGTGACGTTATTTTCCTGTATTGCAAAAGTACTGAAATATGCTACACTGAAAAACCAGCCAGAACAATTATAAACATGCCACAGTATAACAGTGTGATATTGCAATCAAAGTGCTGTTTCCTTTCTGTGTAAAGTACAGAGACTTCCCAAACAACTAGAAAAACAAGCAGTTTGCTGGTATCAGGTATATGAGATGAAATTGAATACAATAGGCTCTGATAAATCAGGAGGAGTGGAACGTTGGATTTCTCACAAACTTGGCGATGGAAACATAACCTTTAGTTTATATACCATCTGTTGTTGCTTCTCTTATGAGGGAACTGAGCTACGTAATTGGTAACATCAAAGGAGTTTAAACTTCTTATGGTTTTGCGAGGAATGCAAATATAAATCACAGCAAGGTGCATGACAGTGAATAGTGATCAAAACAGGCTTCAGCTCACATCCAATGGACTTCCTTTCTTTTATAGGGATGGTGCAAAACTGCAAAATAATACAATTAGTGTCTCCAATTATTCTAAAATTGCACTACATTTGCACATTTGATAACCTGCTAATTACATTGTACTGTAAATACACAAACTAGCTCTGTAATTGCAATAACAATAAATAACTATTGCCTGCTAACATATAAAAGAAGACTTTCAAGAGCAGAGCTTTTCTTAATCAAGAGACTAGCATAACAGATAATGCTGCATTCAAGGCACAATTTAGAAAAATTCCACAGTGTGAATTTCTTAGGCGTACTACATTAAAGCCTATAATGAACAGTAATGAAAAGAATGAAGTGACTTTACATCTCTTTCATTGCTGCCTTCGTCTACACTACCTTTGTAGACACTATGTGATGGATTCCACTGGATCACATATATATTAATTCTGCTCTTTGTGGAATTTGCAGGTCTGGCCCTGTGGCAGGCTGGCGAGTGGAAAGAGGCCCAGAGACAGACTGCAGTTCAAAAAAATAACTATTTTATTATAAATAAACACAAAAATGAAAGGGCACAAGGGCCAAAACAAAGCAATTTAAACACAAAGAAAGACAAAAAGCAAAACTTACAAAAATAACAATTTCCAGGCTGGGCAATGCCTTCACTGGATTCAAACTTTCCAAACAACCAAAAAAACCCAACCTGCTTCCTCAGCTCCCTCTCCCAAATGAGAAGCAGAGGTCTCCTTTTATGTCAGGTGGCTGGGTGCTGATTGATAGTTAATTAACCTAATCAACTAATCAACCCCAGCCACCTGAACATAATAAACCCAGGCAGGTAGGGGAAGTTAACCCCATCCCTGCCAATTTAAAAAGGGCAGAGCTTTGCTCTGCCACAGGCCCATTATAATGTTTGCACTGAATACAGGAAAAGGAAATTACGGTGCTTAAGTTAAGTATGAAGTATGAAGCTGTCTGATAACCAGGATTGCTGGACTCTACTTATCCACATCACAACAGAAAAAGGAAAGCCAATTAATAAAGTGTCCTGACCTAATGAGAAGCTGAGCCAATGGATTCATGCCTGGAATTTCAGCAGACAATAATGTAATTGCAGGTTATTACCTGGAGCAGTCCAGTAAACCTTGCCATGGTCAGTGACGGCACTTGTGCCTCCTACATGATAGCTGTGGTTGAACTGAACGCATTCAGGCGCTAACGTTACTGCACAGCTACATGATAGGTGACTGGCTTCCACTGAGTATTTAACACTCTTGACACCTCTAGTTTTACACATTTATTTTATTTTAGCAGAGGGACCTGCAGCGCTATCCGTCTGAAGGAACTTTTCCCCATTTCACTACTGGAATGGCAGTAAGGCATATCAAAAGGTCAACTCACTTTAACAAGATTACTCAGGGAGTCTCTTTCAGCAGCTGTACTTTTAGATGAATGCAACTACTACTATGACTATAACTACTATTATGACTACTACCTATCAGTGTAGTGGACGCATTTCAAATATATCTTCCGACATGTGGGTACATTCAGAAAACAGGTAGCCTAATGTTGGTCTCCTTTCCATCTTGCTCTAAACTTAGATCTACACCATGGAAATTTGCACACAAAAAGGTGCACAGCAAAGCTTCCAGCAACCACATCTGCCACCTAACAGCTGTGGCTGATAAGCAGTAGAAACAGTAACGTGGGAAAGAAAGCTTGCCATAAAACTACGAAGCTCACTGAGGAAAGTCTAGGCAGAAACATGAGCTGTGCTATCTCATCTGCTTTTTTTTGCCATTCTGTTTTACTTTTGCTTGATTAGGCGCCTAAATATCAGTGAGCTACTCGTTTGGATAGCAGTGGAGGAGAAGAAAGCCATTTAGAGCCATTAGCTGGCTGGGGTCTGTTTTTACGGCCCTCTGGCGTTTCCTGTGCTTTAGAGCTCTGGTGAGGTTTATAGAAAGAGAAGGTCCGCTGCTCCACTTCTACCTAACAGGGCTAATGAACCAGGGGGGGAAGCAAGAGTGAAAAACCCAATGTCCCTTACCACTTAACCATGTTAGTATGTGCTTCTCATGCGCGCATTTCTAACAGGAAGGTAATGTTAAAACACTTTTCTCAACACTGTACTTTATTTCCACTTTACTAGACATGATACATTCATAATAAACACTGGCTAAGTGCGCTGCTGTTTTTTTTTTGTTTGTAATCGTTCTCCCTTCAGAAAACTAATGCAAAAACCTTTCAAGTCTGCCCCTTTAGATTCTCTGAATTTATGTTCGTAAATGCAGTTCAAACAGACATGTACATATGTTCTTAAAGGGTTTCTATATTTGTGTCAGTTCAATTAGCAGGTGATGATACCTGTGTTTAGACAGGTATGCTTCTAATCTCGGGACTTTAAACAAGCCTTCGCTGCTGTTCGTGCTGAAGTGGCTGAGTGCTGGAGACTGAGCAAATGCCCTTGACACAGCTGCATCAGGAAAATAACAGGGCTTGAGCTGCATGAAGCAGCTCTCAACTAGAGACCTGTGACCCTCCCGCACAGACTTAGACACACTCTGAAGACTGTGTCTCAAGTCAAGCAAGCAAACAGAGAATATTCGCTCTGGAGATTTAGAAATGAGAGTTCTCTCATCTCCTGTTTTTTTGCTATAAGTTGTCTTTCTCCTGCTTTTCTATTTAACAAGTATGTATGCACTGCCTGTGAAATGCAGAATAACAAGGGATATTAGTTTTGCACTGGCACAGCATTTGGTATGACACCTGTCTAGGTAGTCACGACTGCAGAAGCTCACTAGTCCTTCTGCATTGCTAGTAGATGGATAACATTCCGGGTGCCCCCTTTTTTCTTATTAAATTCTGCTGTCTAGTTTAGTCACCAACATATTTAGTAAACAGGTGGTCTGAGCGGGGTTAATGCCCACAAAACATCTCACTCAGTCATTCTGTTTTCCTAGAAAATGGATAACATATTTTACTTATATTTGAAGAGGAGATAATTATCTATTCAGTGTCTATAATATGAGATTGCCATATGTCAAACAAACAAGCAACAAGCACACAAAATGCTGTAGGTTTTTCTTTCAGACACACCGTTGCACCCTGGAAAAAAGAGCTACAATACACTGAGGTCTAATTGTTGTACAGCAGCATGTACTGATGCTCTTGTAGATAAAGCCACGAGTCAGTGTTTCTATTAGTTTGAAAGGTTACCAACAATGGGCATCTCCATAGTGTTTTGCTGTGTTTTGCTTTTTACTGTTGCCAGACTTTGTAATGTGGTTCCCCAAGTTTAAAAGCATAAAACACAGGGTCGGACATACTGTACACTGACAACGTACAGCTATGTTTTTTCTTTCTGTCTCACAAGTTTCTTAAAACAAAGTGCAAATTAAGCATTGTCAGTCCAGATGTAATAGAATAATAGACATCGCTGTCAGCTAGAGATTGTTAATTATATTGTTAACAAAGTAATGTCAATTTGACACTGTTCATTTGAGTATGTGGGGAAAGCAAGAACTTCAAAGTGACACACCGCTAGAGAAGGACTTTGCAGTTATTTCAGCAGGTTGGATTGAGCAGGGGCGCAGACAATAGCAAACATGCTATAAATAAACTTGTAAATTACATATTGTCCCTCTGATAAGCTTTCCAAGTTGTTTCATAGTCTTCTTAAATTTTAAATCAGTGATGTATGCACTAATATAATTGGTGTCAAGGATGCAGCCTATCGTATGCATCTGGAAGCTCCTTGCATTGTGATTGGATGCACTCAGTAGCTTAACCCAATCAGAAAAGTTTCCACACATATGATGCAAGAGAAAGTTCAGGTCCGGAGTTAGATGACCCAAATCCAGCGGTACAAAGATATTTGGAATCCTACAATAATTGAAAACCCACTGAAATATGACAATGTAACTATTCAAGTGCTGAAATATGTAACCCTAACCTATTGCTAAGCATCCCTACCACCTCATTAAAGTGCTTCTGAATCACCTGTTATGGGCTTAGCAATGGTCACTGCTGAGTCTGAGTCTGACAAGCTTATAAAACTACTTTAACTCAAGCTGCAATACTGATTGGCAGATGAATAAAAACAGTTCTGAAAAGTTGAGAAATGTGTGTATATTTTTTTTTTCTGGCAATTACAGCTATTATGTCTGAAATCACCTAATTGTTGGCCATCTGCCACCTTGCCTTCATACACCTTATCTTTCCATCTGGCATCCTTGACCATCAAACCCAGAGTTCAGGGCAAATCGCATTCCCAGACAACTACCCCATCTTGGGATATATATATGTGTGTGTGTGTGTGTGTGTGTGTGTGTGTGTGTGTGTGTGTGTGTGTGTGTGTGTGTGTGTGTGTGTGTGTGTAAAATATTTGTAAATATTGCCTGTGGGTATACATTTTACTAGATGAACCATTTTGTTTTCTATTTGAAGTCAGAAATATATTTAAAACTTGTTTCTTCAAATTTAAATAGGCTTTTGATAAATACATTCAAAATCATAAACACAGTAGTGCATGAAAACACCAGACAAGCATAATTGTTGATTCGGTCATTGGAATGTAGTGTAACACCACACAAACACACACACACACACACACACACACACACATACACACACACATTCAACTAGTACAACTACAACAAATGAACCTGTCATTCAATAAATAATTTAAACCCCCAAAACAGATAATTTTCAATAGAAGCCATGGACGTTTTCATGTACAGTCATACAGATGTCAGATTTAGATTTTGAAAAAAAGGAAATGTCCAAACGACCAAACAGATTAATGGACAAATGAATAGATAGACAATGGATCGGGGGGTTTCTGTTTAGGTTTCTGTAAGATGGGAAGTCAATGAATAGAAAGGTATGGATGGACCGAATGGAAGGCACTCTCCAGTTACACAATACAGTGCCTAAAAGAGATATTCTACAATTCTGCAGTCAACCCAATAAAGCTCTGAATGCTGACACTACCTTGCTTTGTGAGCAAGACTCCAACAAAGCCTTTTTGAGATTTGTTATACTTTCACCACTGGAGCCAGGAAAAACAAACAAACAAAATGTGGATTCATAACAAGGTTTGTGAAAATAGTGTAGGTGTAGATCCATCAGCAAGAACAATAACAGACTGAGCCACCAACTGACTCGATGCAGCTCAAACTAGCTGCTATACAGCAGGAGAACAAGAGGGTTCTGTGAACATGTGATTCATGCTAGGTAAAACAATTCTGGAATTGTTGTGTTAACTTTACAGTAGAGTATGTTCTTTAATTGTGTTTTTTGGTTAGGTTATATATATTACTTCTACTACGACTATAACGATGAGGCTTCGAAGACTGCTCAATTAGATTTTTGTGAAATTAAAATGTCGAAATCCCATAACTGTCAGCAGTTGACAGAGAAGTTAAGCTGTTAAAACAAGGATGGTTCCTTAAAAAACATTGTTCCATTACTCAGTCCTCCCAGTAATTAGGCAGCTTTAGAACGCCCATGGCTCTGGCTATTACAAAAGAAAATAAGTTTTAGAAGGGTCACCGAGTGCTTAAGAGAATACGTACTTATTCTGCAAACAGCCTGTCAGCAGTTTCATTGCCGGCTCTGCTGTTGTGGATTAGAAATCAAGTGGTTCACCTTTAGTAATGGCACTTCAGCTCCGTTGCAGAAAGCGGTCTTAACGCAGTCATTTAGGCCTGACTGAATCTTTAATGCATCCCTTTGCTTCAAGTCAGGCTCTGCTGAAATGAAACAATTTCTCGCGACACGGCACAGGGGCTGCAGCCCTGTCCTGTTATTCTGTAACATTCCCGAAGTGCCAAACGGAGTGAGTCGAGATCCATTCAGACTGCTCTGGTCCACAGACATCTGGGTTTAGAAAGATTCCACTCTGCTGACTCACATACAGTATCTGCGAATTATACAGGTGAGAGAATACCTGACAGATACAAATCAGTAGATACAGTAGAACTTACTTGACAAACATGTTTTATATAATATATATATATATATATATATATATATATATATATATATATATATATATATATATATATATATATATATATATATATATATATATATATATATATATATATATATACACACACACACACAGCTCTGGAAAAAATTAAGTGACCACTGCAAAATTATCAGTTTCTCTGGTTTGACTATTTATAGGTATGTGTTTGGGTAAAATGAACATTTTTGTTTTATTCTATAAACTACTGACAACATTTCTCCCAAATTCCAAATAAAAATATTGTCATTTAGAGCATTTATTTGCAGAAAATGACAACGTGTCAAAATAACAAAAAAAAAAATGCAGTGTTGTCAGACCTCGAATAATGCAAAGAAAATAAGTTCATATTCATTTTTAAACAACACAATTCTAATGTTTTAACTTAGGAAGAGTTCAGAAATCAATATTTGGTGGAATAACCCTGATTTTCAATCACAGCTCTCCACCAGTCTTTCACATTGATGTTGGGTGACTTTATGCCACACCTGGCGCAAAAATTCAAGCAGCTTGGCTTTGTTTGATGGTTTGTTCCCATCCATTTTCCTCTTGATCACATTCCAGAGGTTTTCAATGGGGTTCAGGTCTGGAGATTGGGCTGGTGGTCCTCCATCCACACCTTGATTGACTTGGCTGTGTGGCATGGAACATTGTCCTGCTGGAAAAACCAATCCTCAGAGTTGGGGAACATTGTCAGAGCAGAAGGAAGCAAGTTTTCTTCCAGGACAACCTTGTACTTGGATTGATTCATGCGTCCTTCACAAAGACAAATCTGCCCGATTCCAGCCTTGCTGAAGCACCCCCAGATGAGTCCAATTTTCAGCTTTGCCCAACACCTGGTCATCTAATGGTTAGACGGAGACCTGGAAAAGCCTACAAGCCACAATGTCTCGCACCCACTGAAATGTGGTGGAGGATCGGTGATGATCTGGGGGTGCTTCAGCAAGGCTGGAATTGGGCAGATTTGTCTTTGTGAAGGGCGCATGAATCAAGCCAAGTACAAGGTTGTCCTGGAAGAAAACTTGCTTCCTTCTGCTCTGACAATGTTCCCCAACTCTGAGGATTGGTTTTTCCAGCAGGACAATGCTCCATGCCACACAGCCAGGTCAATCAAGGTGTGGATGGAGGACCACCAGATCAAGACCCTGTCATGGCCAGCCCAATCTCCAGACCTGAACCTCATTGAAAACCTCTGGAATGTGATCAAGAGGAAGATGGATGGTCACAAACCATCAAACAAAGCCGAGCTACTTGAATTTTTGACAACACTACATCTTTTTTGTTATTTTGACCAGTTGTCATTTTCTGCAAATAAATGCTCTAAATGACAATATTTTTATTTGGAATTTGGGAGAAATGTTGTCAGTAGTTTATAGAATAAAACAAAAATGTTCATTTTA
This sequence comes from Polyodon spathula, assembly GCF_017654505.1. Taxonomy (NCBI): domain Eukaryota; kingdom Metazoa; phylum Chordata; class Actinopteri; order Acipenseriformes; family Polyodontidae; genus Polyodon; species Polyodon spathula. Next base: position 4,163,207 of record NC_054544.1, on the reverse strand, counting down.
CCCAAACACATACCTATAAATAATAAAACCAGAGAAACTGATAATTTTGCAGTGGTCTCTTAATTTTTTCCAGAGCTGTATATATATATATATATATATATATATATATATATATATATATATATATATATATATATATAAAAACATGCACGATACCTTTGGCAGCCAAAACAAGTTAACTCACAATCAGGCACTCAAGTTACCTATTGCATTAAAAACAATAGTAGGTTTCAAGGTAATCTTAAGAAAACGATCCCACCCTATCCTACCATCGGAAACAAAGACATAAACAAAAGTAGGAAAAACAGACATTTACAACATGCATGCCTCTTTGTTTAGTTGTTTTATTCATTCTTTATATTTATTATTCTCATATAAGTACTGCTTTGTTGGTATTTCCCCGGAAAGATTAAACGATCTAGGTGGTGCAGTTGGCTGATGCGCTAGGCTATCACTTTCAGATGGTAAACAGTGAAGGTAAATACAAAGGGGAACGGTTTTAGCTATAAGAGTCATATCTTATTGCACACCCTGAAAACGCATTTTCAGTGTCATAGTGCATCCTTTCCTGCCTCCTGCTCTGACGAAGAAGGCTGGACACAGCGGAGCAAAATAAGTGGAAAATAATTTGACACCTGTCTTTATGTGAAAAGCAAACCATTTAACCTTCTGACCTAAGAGCTGCGAAAAGACCTTCCAGCATGAGAGCCGCAGTCCGGTCTGTGGGGAGAGGAGGTCTGTGTGATACAGGATTATATAGAGGAAGAAAATGTACTTTCAATTAGTGTTCCATCATTCTCGGTCAATTACATCACCTGTATTAAGAAAACAGGGAAAACGTTTTTTCTTTCAAAGTAGGTCCCTCACTTAAGTGTGTCTAATGATTGCAGCATTATCTGCAGCCCTGGCTCCCACCTTAGTGCTAATGGCTTTGTTGATATTAACAGCAGCCCTTAGAGACTGATGGAGCAGGAAGGAGCATGCTTTTTTAAAAGATTTATGGGAGAGGGCTTTGTGAAGGGAGGATCATTTCAGGATTCAAGTTGTCAATCTCTGTCTCCCTCCCTCCTGGGAAAACCCTCCTGTTTGTCATTGTGTTTCTCTGTTTCACTCAGTTGATTAGGTGGAGGCACTGCGCCTGTAGGGGTCTTTGGTCAGAGTTGACCCATGATGCTACTGCTACCAGACTGTTGTGTAGTTTGACTGCTTCACACGGGTCTGATGAGGTGAAATAGCACATTAACAGCAATGTTAACAGATAAAACACAGTAGTTGGTCTTATCTTTTAAAAGCGAAAGCTACAAGATGTGTGTTATGCATTTTGAATTTTAAAGCTAGGAAACTGAAAAGTACAGGTATTGTCTGGTGCTATTGCATGATTTGCCAATAGCTTTTAGTAGCTCTCTTGTAAATTGTGTGACAAAGATGGCGGTGAGAAAAACGATTTTGCCACAAGGAAAGTGCAACTCTTCCTGTGGATTTGCATTATGATCTCAGATATGCATGGCCAGTCACAGGGCAAACACACCACAATTTGCATTTTCGTTGCGACACTTAGGAAATCAAACATTTTGTTGCATGAACTAAGAGAAAATATGTTAATGAAGACAGCCACAATATACTTTAAATAATTTAAATATTCGTTGTGTCTTCTTATCGAGGTCTTTATTACAAGAGTCGTGCAGCATTGTTCAAATGAAGAGCAGGCTTGAGCTGTGGTTTGCTGCAGCAGAGAGAGCCTGAAGGATAACGTTTATACATGCAAGGGTGCAAAAATCAAAATAACATTGGTTTGGTTAAATGCAATCATCATCTGTACAATTCATTCTGTTCCATCTTCATTTTTCTTATTTTAATACTGTTATATATATAAAAGAAAGGTAGTTTAATTCCATCTGAATCTATATTGGGGCCCCCACCTTTACCCCAAAATAAAACATGTGTTTCTATCAAAAAACTTTTCATAATCATACCAAGTAGCCCTTCACTAAACTGGAGATGAGTGTCTGACATTAGAAGGTGTTTTATGTGTTTTGGGTACCTACACATTACATTATGAAAAAACATATTAATCTATAAAGTATGCCTATTCAGTATAGAGTACAGTAGTAAAATCAAATAAACACAAAATAATTCATGCTGCTACCTTGTACAATGAGAATAACATATTATTTAAATTTGAAACTAAATGATTTCAGCATTATTATTATTATTATTATTATTATTATTATTATTATTATTATTATTATTATTATTATTATTATTATTATTATTATTATTATAATTCATATTGTCATGAGTAGCCTATAAGCCAAATGTATACTGTGAGGTTAGTCAGGGGTGCAGTGCTAAATTGTACACAATTACAAACCACCTGCACATTAACGGAATAGGTGTGTTTCCTATTCCTGTACAGATGCTCAGAATGAGCTGGCGGGGTTAGCAGCACAAAAATATGATGCAATTGTAAGTGTTGCAATTGCCTGCAGTGTTCGTACCTCTCATTATAATATCTGAGAATTGTCATTTGCACTATATTCACCCTCTTTTTGCGAATTTATGCAGGAACGCCCATAATTACATATACATCTACACTTGAACCACAAACAGAAACTGCTGCGGCAACATTCCCTAAAAAGTCACAAATAGCATTGCGCTTGTCTAATACATTTCACCAGAGACTTCTCACTCGCTTGCAGCTGGTCTGTGACTGTTGTGACAGGTGCAACACTTTAGTAAACCTATCCCTTTGTGTTTTGATAAGTTGATCAATGTGGTCAAGATGGGATAATCACAGATAAGTTCCTTTCCACAAAACATTTAAAAAAAAAAGGATTTGTATCCAGACACACATAATCTTCCACTGGCTTTTTCTTTTAGCATTCTTTTATTCATGAAAGGCTCAATAGAACGGCACATTCCATTGTAATTGTATTGCTGTATTCAAAATCCAAGAGAGAGCGCAGTCTAACTGCACTCAGCTGGACTGTTATATTTTACATGGGTCATAACATAAAATCAAACTTTCCATAGCTCATGTCAGATCTTAGAAGTCCTCTTTTTATTAAAGACCTCACCGGGGCTTGATTAAACGGGACAGTCAACATAACTTGCAAAGAATGAGCCAGAGAGCTCTGTGTTTTATCAGATTCGGATTTTTATGAGTTTTTAAACAGAAAAACAGAACACTGAGTTATTGGAAAAACTGAAATAAACAATGCCATGATTACCCCCAGAATGCAGGCCTTCGCATTACTCATAAATGTGGGATTCAAGCTGGTTTGTCATGGATTTCAGCATGAGTCGAGTGTTTTTGACCTGACAGCTTTTCATCTGAGAAGGAATAACCTTTTAATAATAATAGAGAGGTGCAGGAGGCTGGCTGGGAGGAGAGTGTATTTGATTAGGATTGCTTTTAAGATTGGCCCAAGAAGCACTTTACGTTCTCTTCATCTCCCTGTAATCTATGAGTTACTTGCTGATTTATTATTACAATTTTTTTTATTAGCTGCTAAAGCTCAGTTGAATTTAAAATGGGAGTCTTAATGGTGTCACAACACAATGGAGTAGACCAGTGTTCAAGAAGTAGCAGTACATCAGTAATTTCCCATATAGAAGCTTATTTTATAAATTACAGTAAAAGTATAGTAAAGTCTAGCAGAAGCAATGACTATTAAGCATGGTAATGCATCCAGAGCTACAGAGCAACACTAGGTTTTCAGGAGTCAGCACCTAAATTGTGCTGACTCCAGTCATAAAACTATGATGCCCAGTTATATCAGTGGCCTGCTCAGAACTGGTTTGAATGATTGCAAGCCCCATTAGAAGGTATAGATAAAACAAAACTACATTCATGCAAATAAATTAAAACAAGTCACAGAATTGATCACATCACCGATAGAAATGGAAATGGTCAGGCTTGTTTGCTGCATATTATTTACAGAAAGAGAAAGCCCAGTGGCATCACTGACAAGCTCTGTTCCACAAAACAATATTTGTACAATAGCCTAACATTGTGTAAGTGCATATTGTATTCCTTTAATTCCAAATTAATTACATAACATACTTTTTCTAAGACATACATGCCATCTTTATTGGTTCCTAGTTTCTAGTCCGTTTCCTGCTTGAACAGGAACAAGATGAGACTGTCCTCCTTCTATCAAAGTTTTCTGTTGTGGTGATATAGAGGAGTAATATGTTGAGCTTATGTAGGGCATTTCATGTAATAAATGCCCCAAGGCGCTGTGCTGAGGAGAGTGAGTAATAGATGTTATCAGAGCTAGCTCACCTGCTTATGACTTGAGCTGTACTCTACTGATGTCCCTCCCCCTTGGAGTGAGTGTGGGGAAGAGCAACTACACTAATCTCAAGCTAAAGGGTGTGAGTGTAGAGGACAGTCTGAGGGAACTCAGCCTCCTGGTCTAGGAAATAGAAAGGATTGAGAGGAGAAGGGTTTTTAACAGTCTTAACAGAAACAGGAGCAGAGGATGCATTTGGAAGCCAAGTGGAGACAGATTCCGAAGGGTAGCAGGCCTTGGTGGGCGTATGGAGTTGGTCACCAAGCTCTGCTGGAGCTGCTAATTCAATAGGACCCTTGAATCAGACAAGCTTCGATAGACTGAAAAGATTCCTGTTTTGTATATATTCTTTTGTTCATTGTTTTGTTCAGATAGGGCCAGTATAGCAAGCAGAGGATAAGAAATCATACATTCTGCCTGGGGCTATGAATAACTGCAGCCCCTGTGGTTTCAGTGAATACAGAGACGGTAACAGATTGACTCACTAAAGACACAAAACGACTGACTTCAGGGGTTGCAACCTATTTTCAGTGCAAAGGCGAGTCAACGCCACATTGTTACATTTTTAAACTAAATATACACAATGCAACAGAATCCATTTCTTCATGTGCTGTAAGCTTTTTTTTTCTCTTATTTGTGCTTTTTTAATACAAGTAAAGACAAAGCACTAAGTACAGTGTGTTTCCTTTTTTCATATCATTGTTGCAGTTCTAATGTTGCAAACATTCCAATGCTCTGGCATCAGGCGTTGATATAACAAGCACTTGTAAATGAGCACACCGTGCTACTCTCTCGCCTTGTAGCACCGACAATGATAGAAGTGAAGCATGAGGATCTGTTTAAGATCCTGTGATAGGGTAGTGTCACAGCCCAAGCTGTTACCGGTAGAAAAGAGAACCAGAGACAGAAAGCTGCCATTAAGCGCTGGTGTGCATGTTTATTAAACAAAAAACAAACACAAAAGACAGGAAAAAAAGTAAACTGTCACAAGTGTCAAAACAAAACAAAAGCAAAAACAAAACTATATAGGTTAGGCATTCGCCTTTGCTATAAAGTTTGCAGAACAACACAAAAACCACAGCACAAACACTCAAAAACGCACGTGCACACACACGCACGCACGCACTCACTTATTACAGTATAGTATTCAATTGATCTGAATAGTGGATCTAGATACTATCATCATGGGAATTATTAACACATGACCAGACCTGGTTTTTAAGCCTTTTTTACAGATAGAAATGTGGCAGAGCAAAGCTCTGCCCTTTTTAAATTGGCAGGGATGGGGTGAATTTCCCCTACCTGCCTGGGTTTATTATGTTCAGGTGGCTGGGGTTGATTAGGTTAATTAACGATCAATCAGCGCCCAGCCACCTGACATAAAAGGAGGCCTCTGCTTCTCATTTGGGAGGAGGGAGCTGAGGAAGTAGGTTGGTGTTTTGTTTGTATGTTTGAAAGTTTGAATCCAGTGAAGGCATTGCCCAGCCTGGAAATTGTTATTTTTGTTATTTTTGCTTTTTGTCTTGCTTTATTTGTGTTTAAATCCCTTTGTTTTGGCCCTTGTGCCTTTTTATTTTTGTATCTATTTATAATAAAAGTATATTTTTTTTGAACTGCAGTCTGTCTCTGGGCCTTTATCCACTCACCAGCCTGCCACAAGAAAATACATTAAAGAGACCCATTGGCACTGTGAAATTTAATTTAATAACCTTGTTGTAAAACAAGCAAGTACTATAGTGTGAAATGTCATATTATGTATGTGTCTTTTTTATGATGTTTTCACTGTGGTTCTGGCTCTAGTTGTTCTCTATTTGTCTTTACCTGGCTCTGAGCATGCTTTGGGCTTGTGTGGAGGACTATTTAACTGCCCAGCCCTGAACAGACTTCTTCATTCCATTGAAACCATGGGTAGCAATTCATGTGTCCTGCCTTCCACTGACTGAAAGTCATATAATCTATGAATAGTGACAAAACTATTGAACAGTAAGGAGACTTACAAATCTGTGTTTTATTATAATCACAATTAATCCTAAATTTATTGGCCGAACCATCATCGTGGTCTATGTAATATTGATATTTTTCCCTAGCCAAACAGGTTTATTTTCAGCAGGGGAAGCCAAATGACAGCTTGCTTGACATTTGGCATCAGGTTTAAATCCATGATTTACAGCAAGAGCAATTATAATAGCCAAATGCACTTGATGATCATGCAGAGTTAAATACAATTAAAACTACAGCTGCGGATAACACTAATAAAAATAGATTAAACTTTTATTACTCGTAAATCACTGTTAAACCTTTGGGGCAAGTAATTGGAAAGGTTAATGCTAGATTGGAGAAATTCACATTGTTACTCTTTTTAAGCATGATTTTGCAGCAGTACCAGGTGGGGGGGTGGAGGGGCTTGACAGTGAATCTACAAGTGCACATACATTTCTCCAGGAAGTCCTCTTCTTCGCATAGCTGCTTGCAGTTCAAGGTGGTTTTCCATTCCACCCTCGCTGAGGTGGAAGCCAGCAGTGCTGAAGAGCTGATAATGGAAAGGTGAGGAGGTCGGGTATGGAGAAGGAGAAACTATTCCATCACTGTCTGGCCAGCGCAGAAACATATGAGGATCTGCACTGCACCTTCCCCAGCACCAGAGTATTCACATATCAGCACTGGTAACTACTGTCACCCTGAAATACTGAAATTGACTGTCCATCACTCTATTATTGCTATTGTAGGGAAATGTGTAGATTATCCTTAAAGGAGAACCAGAATAATGTGACCTAAATATTTGTTCTACTCTAAGATTAAAGAGCTTCAATTGTCAATTGATTGCTTTCTATGTTCCCCTCACTATGTCGTTTTCAATCATTCTGATGCCACACTATTGAGTTATTAAAATCTTTCTCTGAATCTGCCTTTAACTGGCTTTGAGCTGCCTCAATGTTATGTTAAATATCCTTCGTGCTGACACTGATCAGCCTCCTCATTCCATTCAAATCAAATGACCATGTGACCTTCTAACCCTGTCAGCCCCATGCAAAGGACACCTACAGCATCAATGAAGGTATCAAACAGTGAACTTCAGGGTCTCTAATTACTGTGTATTTGCATAGCAGTTACTTCATACATACATGTGTACTTACATGTATAATTACAATGCCATTATGCAATTACAATGTACATTTTTTTTGCATGAAACAACCCTAATCCTAAATCAAACTCTATCCCTAACCCTAACCCTAAACTTAGCCCTAACTCTAAACTTAATTTTAACCCTTTTATGATACAATTGTGTACTTACATATGTTGTGCAAAAAAGATTTACAGGTTAATTACCAGAGTTGGATTAACTCACTACTTAAGTAACGCGTTACTGTAATAATATTACATTTGTCAATAAAGAGGTAATATAACATGTAACATTTTTAACCAGAGTAATAAAATTTAAGATACTTTCCACCAAATATAAACAAGTTTGTCCCATTACCTTTTCTCTGTTGTACATCTACATCAGTGATCTTTTCTTTTTTAGCCCCAATGCGCCAAACTGCCCTAATGCCAGTGCCTCAGCACCGAAGACACGTTCTCTTCCGAGATGTTTCATGGCAAAAATAAGCAGTAGGGCAATCAAAACAGTCTTTCTGAGCCTTATCGTCGAAAAAGGCTAGGCACTAGGAACAAAAAAATGTGTATCCCTACATGCCAATTTTGATGATACACTTTAAAAACACAGGAGCCACATATTTTGATGTTTAATAGGACAAGATCATATTGCTTACACAATGGTAGCCACATTTATTGCATCACCCAATCATTTTTAAATTTACCACTTTATTACCATATATTGCGTTTTTCTATAGACTTTTTTGTTGTTATTGTTGATTTGCTATTTGTGGTTTCATTGAACTAATGTTTGTATGATTTTCTCCTGGAAAAGTATAGAGCAGTTTAGAAGCAGTAAGGAGAAATTGCATCTTGAATGGCTTTAATCAGAAAACAGAGGACATTGGGGAAACACAACAGCAGCTCAAAGTCAAACAGCCGCGTGTGTTTTTCTGATAACAAACAAGCTGAAACTCGGAGCAGCTGATTCAAATTCAGCGCCGTTCTGAGACACGGGCGAGGGGAGGAGCCAACAGCACAGCAGAACAACGCAGTTAAACGAGGCAGTCTTCCTAGCGACAGCGAGTGGGAGAAGTACAGGCGTGGAAAAGTACAGAGCAGTTTAGAAGCAGTTTGAAAGCAGGCTGACGGCTGCAGAAGAAACTAAACTTCAAAAAAAAAAAACCCTCAACATGGTCTTCAAGCCAGTAATCTGTGACACCTGCATGATGTGGGAAATCTGAGAAAACCCAGCGGAGCTAAACCAAGTGTGGGTAAAGTGCTGCGCAATCCAGGATTTGCATAAACTAGTAAGTATGCTAGAAATGGAGCTGGAAGAAGTGAGACAGCAACAGGATCTTGAGGAACTGGCACACTCACAATTCATGGAAGTCTGCATCACCCCTAACCGACTGAAAGCTACCAGGGAGATAGAAGGTCAGAACAGCTGGGTTCAGGTAGGCAGAAGCAGGGAAAAAAAGAAACTTAGTCAAACACAACCACCAGAAATCAAAACAACCAACAGATTTGAGTCACTTCAGAATTTTGATGAGCAGAACCAACAACAAGAGAATGAAAGGAACAACATCCAGGACCCTATTGACAGTGGTGACCAGACAGCAAAAAGAAGGGAGGTCATGATTGTTGGGGACTCCATATTGAGAAACACAGCAAGTTCAATTCGCAGTTTGGACCCCCTTACTACAACAGTGTGCTGCCTTCCGGGAGCCTCGGTCAAGCACATCACTGAGAACGTGGACAGGCTTCTAGAACGAACAGGAGATGACCCGGTAGTAGTCGTCCACATCGGTACAAACAACATTGGAAGAGACAGACCAAAATCCCTGCAAAACAAATTCAGAGAGCTAGGAAGGAAATTAAAAGAGAAAACCAAAACTGTGGTATTTTCTGGTATACTACCGGCACCTTGCAAAGGACCATATGGACAGCTGGAAATAATTAATCAAAACGCATGGCTGAAGACGTGATGCACACGGGAAGGCTTCACCTATCTTGATCATTGGACCACATTCTACAACGAGGACTATCTGTATAGACGGGACGGACTGCACTTAAATAACAAGGGAACCAGTCTACTTGGAGAAAAAATCCTCGAGCAGGTTCAGAAGCATTTAAACTAGAAAGGAAGGGGGGAGAAATCAACAAAAAAACAGAAGGGAGACCGCATCAAAACAAGAACAACAACTCAGGTAAGACAACCATTAAATGTATTTATCTAAATGCTAGAAGTATTAGAAACAAAATTCTAGAACTTGAAGCTACTGCACTAACAAGTAACTATGATATAATAGGTTTTACTGAAACTTGGTTGTCTGAGAGTGATGGGGACAAATATAATATTTGTGGGTATACACTGTATAGGAAAGACAGGCAGGACAGAAGAGGAGGAGGGGTAGCGCTATACATAAGAAACAGTCTTGAAGCCCAGGTGTTAAACCTGGACAAAGAAAATAAAACTGAATCAATATGGGTCAGAATAACGGACAAAAATTCAAAGGGCATAATAATAGGAGCATGCTATAGACCGCCATATTCAGACAGTGAGCAAAATAATCTGTTATACAATGACATTAGAAATGTGTGTAGCAAAGGAGAAGCCATACTAATGGGGGATTTCAACTTCCACCATATAAAATGGGAAAACCCGGTGGGTAGCACAAAGGATGAAATTGAAATGGTGGAAATGACAAATGACTGCTTCCTAACACAATTTGTCAAGGCACCGACTAGAGGGGAGGCATGCCTTGATTTAGTCTTTTCAAATAACGAAGACAGAATAACTAAAACAGAGGTCAGAGAACCACTGGCAAACTCAGACCACAACATGGTCTCATTTGAAGTGTTTTTTAAAAACACAAAAGTAATGACTAAAGCTAAGGTTTACAATTTTAGAAAAGCAAACTATGAAGGTATGAAACAGAGACTATCAGAAGTAGAGTGGAGTAAAATAGAGAAAACACCCACAGAAGAAGGATGGTTGTTCTTCAAAAATGTAGTACTAGAGGCACAAAACAATTACATCCCTAAAGTAGACAAATCTAAATGTAAAACTAAATTGCCAAAATGGTTTAATAGATCAATTAAAAAAAAATATTCAGCGAAAAAAGGCACTTTACAGAGCATTAAAAAAGGACCAAAAAGAAAGTACGCAGAAAGAGTACACAGAACTGCAAACGCAAGTCAAAAAGGAAGTTAGAAAGGCCAAGAGAGAAATAGAAATGAACATTGCTAAGGGAGCTAAAACCAATTCCAAAATGTTTTTCCAATATTACAACAGCAAGCGAACATTCAAAGAGGAGATTAAATGTTTAAGAGATACAAATGGCAAAATCGTAGAGGAAGAAAAAAAAATAGCAAATATATTAAATGATTACTTTTCACAAGTTTTTACAAAGGAAGATACTGACAACATGCCCCACATGTCATCCAGTTCCTATCCAGTTTTAAATAACTTTAGCATAACTGAGGCAGAAGTGTTAAAGGGACTAGGAGCTCTTAAAATAAACAAATCCCCTGGGCCGGATGAGATCCTCCCAGTAGTACTCAAAGAAATGAAAGAAGTAATTTACAAACCGCTAACCAAGATCATGCAGCAGTCTCTTGACACAGGGGTGGTACCGACAGACTGGAAAATTGCAAACGTAATACCGATCCACAAAAAGGGAAACAAAACTGAACCAGGTAACTACAGACCAGTAAGCCTGACTTCTATTATATGCAAACTTATGGAAACTATAATAAGATCCAAAATGGAAAATTACCTATATGGTAACAGGGTTCTGGGAGACAGTCAACATGGTTTTAGGAAAGGGAGATCGTGTCTAACTAACTTGCTTGATTTTTTTGAGGATGCAACATCGATAATGGATAATTGCAAAGCATATGACATGGTTTATTTGGATTTCCAAAAAGCTTTTGACAAAGTCCCGCACAAAAGATTAATTCTCAAACTGAACGCAGTTGGGATTCAAGGAAACACATGTACATGGATTAGGGAGTGGTTAACATGTAGAAAACAGAAAGTACTGATTAGAGGAAAAACCTCAGAATGGAGTGTGGTAACCAGCGGTGTACCACAGGGATCAGTATTAGGTCCTCTGCTATTCCTAATCTACATTAATGATTTAGATTCTGGTATAGTAAGCAAACTTGTTAAATTTGCAGACGACACAAAAGTAGGAGGAGTGGCAAACACTGTTGCAGCAGCAAAGGTCATTCAAAATGATCTAGACAAGATTCAGAACTGGGCAGACACATGGCAAATGACATTTAATAGAGAAAAGTGTAAGGTACTGCACGCAGGAAATAAAAATGTACATTATAAATATCATATGGGAGATACTGAAATTGGAGAAGGAATCTATGAAAAAGACCTAGGAGTTTTTGTTGACTCAGAAATGTCTTGATCTAGACAATGTGGGGAAGCTATAAAAAAGGCTAACAAGATGCTCGGATACATTATGAAAAGTGTTGAATTTAAATCAAGAGAAGTAATGTTAAAACTGTACAATGCACTAGTAAGACCTCATCTTGAATATTGTGTGCAGTTCTGGTCACCTCGCTATAAAAAAGATATTGCTGCTCTAGAAAGAGTGCAAAGAAGAGCGACCAGAATTATTCCGGGCTTAAAAGGCATGTCATATGCAGACAGGCTAAAATAATTGAATCTGTTCAGTCTTGAACAAAGAAGACTATGTGGCGACCTAATTCAAGCATTCAAAATTCTAAAAGGTATTGACAGTGTCGACCCAAGGGACTTTTTCAGCCTGAAAAAAGAAACAAGGACCAGGGGTCACAAATGGAAATTAGACAAAGGGGCATTCAGAACAGAAAATAGGAGGCACTTTTTTACACAGAGAATTGTGAGGGTCTGGAATCAACTCCCCAATAATGTTGTTGAAGCTGACACCCTGGGATCCTTCAAGAAGCTGCTTGATGAGATTCTGGGATCAATAAGCTACTAACAACCAAACGAGCAAGATGGGCCGAATGGCCTCCTCTCGTTTGTAAACTTTCTTACGTTCTTATGTTCTTATGTTCATTATATTATTTTTTCTGAAGAAATGAATAGCGAGTAATAAGTTGCTTTTTTTAGTAATTCTGTTAATTACATTGTAACTATGCATAATGGCATTGTAATTATGCTTAAGTACACATGTATTTACAATGTAACTACTATGAAAATATACACTAATTAGAGACACTTAATGTAGTGTATCTCTTCAGGGAAACAAAAGGATGCTGACAAACCAATACAAGCAGTTTGCAACTGATGGCTGTTTTTACATAATAACGAGGCTTACATTTTGTTAAACTACTAGGCTGCAGATTGCATTTTCGAACCTTAGACCACCCCATGGTGCAAGTTTGCCTTCACTCATTATATTGGGGTGCATATCCACACCAGAACAAACATACAGCATGTGCCAGAGACACCTTCACTTCCAAATCTCATGGAAAGGGTTGGTAAAGTTTACTTTTCATAATGCCCCCAGTGGTTTTAATTGTATAGCACCAAACAAACACCATTCCCAGAAAACAAAAACAAAAAAAACAGCTAGCTACCAACAAGCTTGTGCCTCAATGTTAGGCACACGCTAATCCCAAGGCTTTATCTTTTACAAGGCTATTTTTTGTAAATCTAGCAAAGCCTTGCTCTGCTCTCCAGCATTTACATGATGGAAAGAGTACAACAGAGTCCTCTGAAGGTGAGGTGCATCATGGGGGCAGTCTCTTCCATCACTGTCCCTCCAGTGCAACTCAACCACAGCCTCGTGGGAGCCTCTGTTATACATCACTGGTCTGGACACTGCGGCTGGAGAGTCTCAAGGTCAGAAAGCAGCACAGATAGTGACAAAGCAGCCTTTCAGTATAAAAGCGGCTGTGCTGTGAGCTCCCTGGCACTAACTCAGCAAGGCCGGGTGTGGATTTCATGTCAGGAGTTCAAAACAGATGGGCTAGGTTGCTGGCAGAAGTCTTGCAAAGCACACTGTAATGCATGAATTAGTGTTGACAGCTAAAACATTTTCATGACGCTGCTCGTATTTATAAAATGGATCAGAAAATAGGAAAACACGACCTTAATAGGATGTAATACAAAGTGGAAATAGAAGAATGAAACAAAGTTGATTTTCAAACTATACCCTGTGGTCGTTGCATTAAAGGGGAAACCTTTCATAATATTTTATTTTTTTTCTCTTGAAAGCACAATTCCTATCATATAGATGCTTGTCGTTCCTGAATGTTATATCGCATTAATATCAGGAAACACTAGAAATCCTTTGTTAAAGCGAGAAGAAACATGTTTTCAGCAAACTCCTTTTTATCACAGCACATAAAAACACCATTTGTATACTATTGATAGTTTCTCTTCGTTCTACTTAAGGTTTTATGATTGATGGATTTGAAGCTGTGTGAGTCACCTGTATGAGCATCTGTATCCCAGCAAGCGGATGAGTTTTTTCACATGTGACAAAGCCTTGCTGAATGTGTTGGTAAAATAAACCATTTGAAATAAAGGCGTTATAGTCACCCAAGAATCAATATTATTAGCGTGCAAAGGAGAACAAAATAAAGGACAATTATTTTAACAGGCAGTTTGTGAAAATCTACCAGATGAACCCCTCTTCCCCCTGAGAATAAATGGGCTTGTTCATTACAATGATTTGCATACATGTGAATAGGATAGTTAGAGAAAGCAAGATATTTAGGGATTGGTTTGATCAACCTATACCCTCATAAACCACAGCTGGATTTTTATATCCTGGGATTATCCTTGAAAATGAGTGGCTGATTCAATCCAGGTGGATTTCCTGGTCCTGTTAACTACTATAAAAATTCTGCTGTGCCTTATCTACATTTTCTGGCAGAACCGTGTATTTAAATACCACAGTGGTAGGTGAAAGAGCTGGTTGTAGAAATGATGGTGACTGGTTACTGATTGCTTTAGATCTAATAATCGCTGTCATCTAACTCTTATTACTCTGGAGATGTCTGCCTGCGCTTAAACAAAATCATCAAATTATCAGAAAATGGCTTTAGGGAAGGAAGTCAGGTCAAAGGTCAGGTACATGTTTCAAACTGACAGCAGAAAAAACACTGTTAAGCTGATATCCGCCACCCCCCCCCCCCCCCCCCAAAAAAAAAAAAAAAAAAAAATGATCCTATCCTAACAGACTTATAGACTTTATAGTGAATTGTCCATTAATAATCATTCATTGTGTTTCAGGAGATATATATTTATTGATTGGAGCTGGAATGAAATAATGGAAAATCAAGCTCTGTAAAAATAGAATTGAGACTTTTTCTGTTCGCTCGATGTGATTATTTGATTTCATAATGGCATTCTTTAATCACGTTTCTCTTCTGTGACACTGCAGATTGGAGGTATATTTTGATAAATATCTTGTTTTCATCTTTACTGTTCTGTAACAGTGACTGGCACACCAATCATTCTTAGCTAGGTAACAGACCACAGTATATGTATCTAAATTATATTTCAGAGATGCAAAACATGATTTGGTCACATTTATCTATGCAGAACTACAGTATGGCCGAAATATACAGTATCAAGAATATATGTAAAGAATACCGTATCTCAGAAATATATCTAAAATATAATCAAATACATTTGTAATATGTTTAAACTTGGGTCTGCTTTTTTCAGGTTTTTCAGATACATTCTATCCTTACTTATAACCTTAACCTTACATATCTGGATAAAAAAAGTTGCAATCATTAAAGTTCTTAAAGTGTGTTAGACACAGCTGGACACTAGTTATCAAATTTGTGCTGAGGGGCTAGGTTTGTGCTTAGAACTGCTTACAAAGACTCAGTTATATACTATCATAGCATTCCCCATTCTGCTGCTAATTGCATTTAAATTGGAGGAAAAAACTATGATTGAATAAGTTAGATTTTGACATGGTTAAAAAAAAAAAAGTACAAAAAGTATAAAATAAGGTGCAATTGGCATAATACAATCTGGGCAACTAAGCAATGCATCAGAATGATTACTTGCTGCACTTCCACTATTATAAATGATAGAAAGAACAATCATTGCAAGGTTTTATTATTCATTATACAGCATGACATGATTTTTGACTCTCAAGTCTTCTACCTGTTTGTTTATTTTTATTTTTGGCTCATCAATACCTTCTTTCATCATCTTCAGAGAGCAAGCTCTGTAAAATTGACAATTTTTGGGGGTGAGTTGGCATAGATTGCCCCTGTAATCAATAGACCTGACCAGAACATGCCTCCTCAAATCTTTTGTGCTATACAGAACAGCTTGTACTTTAACATATTTCTACTTCACAACTGAGCCAGGCAATATGTTCACTTTGTACAGAGCTTGAATCTGATTACATCTGAATCTGATAATAATATAGATATGAGATATATATATATATATATATATATATATATATATATATATATATATATATATATATATATATATAGTGTGTAAAATTAATAAAAAGACCAAACATTTTTAAAGATTTATTTTGTTCTATTTCAATATGAACATCTGTCACAGTTTAAGGAAATGCAATTTGTGGCAGCACTTTCAATGACTGCTTGTTCCCTTTCTCCATCTGTCTTTTTAATGGATTCATGTGGAGACCAACTTACTTGATTGTGCCAAGAAGGTATCAAACTCAAAAGTCCATTTCCACAGTTTTCCGTTTCACATCTTCATGAGTTCCTCTCTTTGCGGTTTAAAGGACACTTCAAGTTTGTTTTTGCCTCCCTGTTCTCCCTGATATCGGGTATGTCTGCTGGCTGTGTGAGAAGGACATTGCTGGTAATTTTATCAGTGCTGAATTTACAGATGCAGGCTTTTGGGTGACAGCGCTTGAAGGCTAAGATGACAGCAAATATCAAGCAGTGCAGCACACTTTTTATTTTTATTAATATATATTCTGAAGGGAGGTTTATAGGTATTTTATTATGTGTTCCATGAGAAGGGCAGAATATATATAATGTAGCGATCTTGGTTCCCGCAGGCAGACAGGCACATTCCACACACAGGCAGAGGCAGACGGAGGCCGGCGCGAACCTGGGACCTCTAGCACTGAAGCATAGCACCGATACCGCTGTACAAAAGAGCCGGCTTCTTTGCAAGGAGCATATATCGGGCTTATGTCTTTGTATGTGATTCCATCACCTAACCCTTTCCAGACTGATAGCCATCAAAAACTTTTTTCCGAAGGTGCCTTTAGAACCTGTGTGCTGACAACGTCACTCTGATGGTAAGGGCCAAAGTTAGTCAGATTTATATTGGGCAGGGCTGGCCCAAATCAGGCCTGATTGTTAACCAAAGTATTCAAACAGCTAACCCTAATTATCACTTTAATTAGAGTTAACTAGGGGGGGGGCAATAACTTTTTCACACTGGAAGATTGCATGTTTGATTACCTTGCACACCAAACAAATGAAAGAAGCAGCAAACTTTGATGTCATTTTTTCTCTCAGACTCGCTCTATAGACTACTACAACCCACAAAAAGAACTGACCAAATTCAATGTGAAAAATGTGCAAAAATACAGAAAATCATGGCACTGTGTGTGTGTATATATATATCTTCATATATATGAAAAAATAGTGGTCATTAAAGGTGAGAAATGCTTTAAGAATTTCGTACATAAAATAGGTTTTACTATTAAAATGTTGATAACGATTTGCAGAGGCATATAAAAACAGCAGAGTACCAACGAGGTCACCCCAATCCAGTTCAATCACCAGTCCTTGTTGTCAGGACGTTGAAAAGGTCAGTGAATGGGGGGCAGGTCTACTGTTGACTCACTCGCCTCCCCTCTCCCTGTTTCCATCCAGTGGCATTTGAAACGACAGGCAGTAGGGGACAAGCTCAGGTAAGGCGATAATCGCTTTGTGAAAACTGCAGACAATTACATATTTGTAAATCTTGATGCTTCATGTATGAATAATTGTGTTTGAAAGAAAGGTATTAATTTGATAGTACTTCAAGGAGGCATGATGTGCTTGAGAAACTGAAATAGCCAGCAGTTCTGGGCTTGAGATGTAATAAGATCAGAACTGAGTCTTAGGCTGTGAATAGCTTCTCTTTACCATGTTAAATTTGCACTTTAATTTCAGTCCTTTCCCATGCTTCCCTATTCTTAACCATTGCTTTACTGTACTGCAGTTGTGATTTACTTTGATTTATTGTGCTTTTACTTTACTTTTACATCTTTGTAAGGGTGCCTTTCACTAATAAAGAAATGAATGCAGGCGCCATGGATGTGAAGTCTTGAACATTAGTTTTACATTGCAGGCTAACTACAGTAAAAATGCTAGTTAAGTATCATATTGGCATTTTCGTTTAGCAGAATTCTCACTTCCGTCGCATGTGTGTGAAAAACTTGAAATATTTAATAACATTGTGTATTTAGAAAGTAGTTATTTAGTTATTTAGTAAATGCTAAATTATGTGTTTAATTAAGCAGTGAGCCTAACGTGCACCGTAACTCTTTGACTAATTTACACACCATAGCGTGCACACTACATGTATTGTGAGAGATAATTTAATGTGCACGATAATGTCCAAGACTTACCTGTGACTACCATTAGTTAAAAAGCCCCAGCAGTCCAGGTGTATCTTTTTGTCAGTGGCTTATTGTGAAAGGTGGAGGTGGCTTACATTGACCGAAAATGAAGGATCAACAGACACAGCCCTCCGCAGGGCAGAAGCAGAGGCAACGTAAACTAAAACTGCATGCAGAGGAGTTAGACATTCTAGTGGAGGAGGTTGTTTTAAATTATAATACCTTGTTTGGTCCAATGTTTTATTTAGCCACTCTATTATTTGTACCAATGTACCAATAGGTTTAAATAGTGCACCTATCAGTGATTAAAGCCTGGTTTCCAAAAAAACAAATAACCGTTCACTTTAAGGTGCACACTATATGATTATCGTCCTTTAGTAAATACGATGTGAAGAAAGCTCGTCTCATTATTCAGAGTGGGGTTCCTCATTTAAATACATTATCATGCACATCACATATTGTGATTACCATAGTATGGCACAATAAAATCAGCATGCGCCATAATATGCCCACTATTTTGCGCGTTAATGAATGAAATTGCAATAGCAAATACGGAAATCATGAACGTGCTGCACACTAATTGCAATTATGGTGCACCATAATGTTTAATGCCATTTCATAAAGGAAGCCTTTGATGTAAAATGTTTCCAAACATTTTAATAGTGGGATAATGGTTTCCTTTTTCATAAAGCCACTTTAGACTTTTGTTTTGCCATGTCAATTGTATCTTGTTACAATAATATGAGCATCACCAGAATTGTAATGCACTAATTATTTAACAATAAACAGACTCTATAAAGAATATACAGGGTAATAATTGGCCCAGACTTATGGATTCTGTTATTAGCTTCGTCGGCTCTCTTTCTTGTCTACATTTTTTCTATGTGTTGATCCTAGCAGTACATGTCATTACATTTTATTTCTTTCAGCTCCTCCTCCAGGGAATGGATCTTCTGCACACTCATCTATCACAGTGAATTACACAGGAAATAAGGCAAAGCAGCTCTTTTAATGGTTTGTAATATAACATGGATACATCAAAGAATGCTTTGCTTTAAACAAAGGTGCATGACACCAATAGTATATTACTAAGTTGATGTCATGTAAAGGATGATTCATCTTAGTGGCAGATTGCTCATTAATGCTCTTAATTGCTTGGAATTGCATTCCATTTGTTTATTGTCATTCACTTTAATTAGGTTTAACTTTTCAAAACCCAAAGAGCCCAACTAGGTTTTGTAACCTCAATGTTTTCCTCCTTTCAAAAAATAATGCTAATGACACTCAGAGTTACATGGCTTTGTGAATTTAAATTATAACAAATACATAGCTCAGGGGTTCATTTTAAGAGCTCCTACTTGCACCTTATTTCTTAGTTCTGTAACCTTAGAAGTTTGATATTTACATCAACAAATGATCCAAACTTAGTCAAATAGTCATGACTATGAATTTGCCTCTGAAGGTGCACAGTAATGGATTAATACAGCTCTATACACATATTTCTGCACACATCTTACTGGACATGTTCTTATTGTTATAATTAACAACTTGTAGGCTAGATTGACTGGACCAAATTGGCATCATTCCACTTTAAACTCCAAGCATTCAGAAGGCGTGCAGAAAAGACAGCTGGTCAAATCTGTGAGTCTGTCACTGAACCTTCTGAATTTACAAAGAGGTGCTGCCAACAAGATGCTTTACGTTCCGTTTATTTCTAATTGAAAAATTAAATTACGAGCAGGGGGATTTTTTTTTATTCACAATGAACTACAGTTTTTATAAATAGAAAAAGATATATCACAAAGATGTGTTTTCAGTATATCAATTACTTCTCTCTCTCTCTCTCTCTCTCCTCTCTCTCTCTCTCTCTATATATATATATATATATATATATATATATATATATATATATATATATATATATATACTATTTTATTTATCCATTACTTATATATAGAAATAAAGTTTATTTCATCTATAGAGAGAAATTCTCTCTTTTTAATAAGTGTGCCACTGTGGATTCTCCTGCCGACCTAAGCTGGATTAATCCCGTTGGGGGCCAGAAAATGCGGACCCTCTATATATAGATATATATATATATATATATATATATTATATTTATTATCCATTACATTCAATATATAGATTTTTTATTTCATTTATAGATTATTTCTCTCTTTTTAATGGACAGAAAGCAATTCCCTATTGGCCACAGGGGTCGCTGGTGTGCGGTGAACTGTGGATTCTCCTGCCGACCTAAGCCCTCCCTAGGAACCCCCGGTCATGGCCAGCAATGACATGCGATCTCCAGGCAGGGCACCTTTGATGGATGCGCCACTCGGGAGCCCCACTCTGTCTCTTTAATGGTTGAATTTGTGTTTTACTAAAACCTTCTTTTCCCAGCTAAAAGTGAATTCAATTGTTATTCTGTTGAAAGTGAATTAAATTGTTATTCTGTTGAAAGTGAATGGGAAGTCATATTAGTCAGCTGTCATTTTCTAAAAAGTGTTACAATGATCATTTAGAGCAGAGCTGAGATGTCAAGCCTTCAAGTTGTCAAAACTTCCTGATAAATTCGATATAAAAAACTGGGCGCATCTAAAACAGGACTGCTACCCACCATGGACAAGTAATATATGCTGTTTTAACAGATACGGCTTAAAGGATGCTCTGGTTTCCCTGGATACCTGCTGGGTTTGATAATGCCCGCTGCTCATGAAAACGGGTGTTCTGCCAGTTGTTTGATGTTGAAAAGTAGAAAGACAGCAGAATGGGGTCGTATTTATGATTTGGAGATGCAGTGGAATCATTTCCCAGCACTAGGGCAGGCAAATTAAATAGGAATTACTGCTCAGGCTTTCTTTAAGATGATTGGCTGATGAATGATACTGAACTAAACCTTCAATAAAGACTACCTCTTTCACTTAACTAATAGTGGTTCAGTCCTCAGAAACACTTTAAAATACAGGTAATCTAAATTGTGACAGCTCTATACTTAAACTTTTTTGTGAGAATGAAGTGAGTATGATGAAGTGCCACAGCATACCTACACACAGACAACAACATGAGGATCTTACACAGCAGATACCCCTTGACTTTCAATAAATGCGTAAGAAGATTGCGGATTACCTTTACCATCAGAAACCTGTATACTAGGAAGGAACGTCTTTAACACCCTAACTGTGTTTTCAGGAGGCTAACTGTGCTCTCCAATAAATTTACTAAAACATTAACTGAACAGGGGTGGCCCAGTACACTCATGCATAACCCTGTTTAGCCGAGATAACATGGATCACATAGTAAAGAAGGGTAATGTTTGGATCATGGTATCTGTTTTTTTCCACTCTGCACATGAATTAATTCATGACCATGCTAGCTCTACAGCTGCCCAGTCCAACATATGACCTGTGCAGCACAGGCCAGTGTGACCAGTGGTCACACAGGGATTTATTACTGGAATTCACCATTTCTATTCATTAGCCATAAGCTGTCAGAAGTATGTTTAACATTTCAGAAAGCTTGCTAAAGCAGCAAGCAGTCCCATTGTTAATTTCCACCTAAAATACTACAACACTATTAATGGCTAATTACTGATCCAAATTACATTTGCACATGCAACAAATTAAGATATTTAAATGTATATGTGACACGGTCATGACCAAGGTTGTTACCGGCAGGAAGAGAGACTTGAGTCAAGTAACTGCAGTTCAAACGCTAAAGCGCACATTTATTAAATAAAAAAAAAACAATAAAATAAATAAACAAGGCACAAGGGCCAAAATAAAAGGTTCCCACAAAACAATACAGGTTGGGTTTTCACCTTCACTATAAAGTTTACAATTCCAACACACAGGTACATACACCTAACTCCCTCTCCCACACAAAGGCTTTCTCTTAATTTGTATACAGGTGGTTTAGCACCAATAAGCCTAATTGAAGAACGGCCACGCCTGTGATGTTCGAAGGAGCAGATTTAACCCCATTCTTGCCAATCTTACATTACCCATAGACTATGTACACCAGCAGGGCTTCTGCCTTGCCACAGTAAACAATATGTATAGTGTAAACACATGTGTATAATCATTTAGTTCCTCCAAACCCTGAGAGAAGTAAACAACCTTCTGCTGAATGAACACTGTGTCTCTCTACAGCACATACCCACTTCATGTCTCAGTGTAACTGCATCAAATATTAAAGCAGAATATTTGTATGCCAAATACATTTGTTTATTAATTATTGATTGTCTCAGCTACGATGAAAGGTTGTAACACACAAAACTTTTTTTAAAGGGCAAAGTTCTTATGGTGGTTACTTTTACTCTTAAAAAACACATGAATCAGATTAGAACAGGAAACTGACTTACATGTTAATTGACAGAAACAGACACTTCCAAAAATACAGGTTACATGTGCAATAGTGCAGCCATTTTATTACTCCTGAATTACCAGTAAAGCAGACTTCACAATGTTACTATTTAGTAGGGCTTTGGACCTGTATGTCTAAGTGTGCTGGGTTCTCGCTATGACCCTGTCTGCAATTTCAGATTGGCAGCCACTGAACTTCTGGCAGCCCCACGTCTGAAGTGACAGGGTGTTTTAGCCATTATGCTCTACAAATCTGGAATTCTCTCACTAGTATTATTCAGAAAGCAGAGATGAGAACTGGGATGAAAATGTCACTCACTGTCTCTTGGTACCTTTAATCAGCTGCAGGAATGGAAGAATGTTTTTCCTGGATATCTGGCAAAACCTGGACCACAGTTATCTAGACCCTCTTTGATTCTGACTTTGAAGGACAGTGAGTAAAAGACGGTCCACCCTATACTGAGAGAGAAGAATATGAGCTCCTGTTCTAGTCTTGTACCAATGGCTATGGCTGCAACAGACTGATTGTTCAAACTATCCCAGTGGGGAGCTGCACTGAATTCTTTCTTTTACATGGCAATACAGTACACTAGTGTCTATATTTTCAGAACTCAACTGGAGATGCAATGTGACTTTCAAGAGGTTTTCACTTGGTAAAATTAATTAATTAAATACAATGCGCTAGTGAAGCCATGGTACAGCATTCACAGGGGACTGATTGTTTGCATGTCAAAGGACAGGCTTTTACCCTGAAAAAAAAAAGAAAACAAAAAACCAGCAGTCAGTTTCAACAGGGGATTGAGTTACAGTAAATGTTTGGACTCTAATGTAATATATTATGTCAAAATTAAAAAGGCAGCCTTGTATTTAACATGAAGTGTTTGTGTGCCATCCTGTACAGAGAGTGCTTGTCACAGTATGCAGCGGACATAAATAGGCTTCTATGAGGGTAATTGTATTTCAGCTCTGTATTGGGGAGATGACCAGAAACTGGACTCTTCTTCTTCTTCTTCTTCTTCTTCTTCTTCTTCTTCTTCTTCTTCTTCTTCTTCTTCTTCTTCTTCTTCTTCTTTTTCTTCTTCTTCTTCTTTATATAGTTTGTCATTACCACTACCTCCACTCCAATAAAAAACAGTAATATTCAGAATTAGAACTGTCAGTAAAAGATCATCCCCATGACTGTCAGTAAAAGATCATCGCCATGACGTGCATACATTGATTATGCAAGTACAAGTATAAAAGCGACAAATGCACACACTGTACAGGTGAACAGTACATAAGGGTGGGCAGACACATCCAGCCAAATTATGACTCTCTCTTTGTCAATAGCTTGTCGTAGATTCTGATATCAATAACTCGTGCAAAGGAATGCCATATATGCCGGGATATGTTTTAGGCTTCATTTACAACCCATTTACGGAATATGCATACATGCCTTTGATAACGCAATAATACCTGTGGTCACTTTTAAATTTCCATATTTTATTCAGACGTTTGAGGGTTTAAGTTACACCATAAAGATGTTTATGTATATAAAAATGAAAAATATTAGAACAATAGACATATTAAGAACAGCCCATATTAGTAATTCAAGCAAAAGGTTGAAATCCAGATGGTCGTGAGAGGGTTAAAAAAAAGTTGCCTGATTTCAGCTCAGACGCATTAAGAAAGCATTACGAGTCTGCTGAAATGTATGGCTTATTAAGGGATGAAGCTGTTAATTTACCCAGTGCCAGATTCATGGAGGAGGAGCAGCAGGAGAGGGTAAATAATGTATTTTTGCATATTAAGTAAGCGATTGTGGGCGCTGCAGAGGGTCACTGCAGCAGGAACTGCTTAGCAGCATAGAATAGGGGCAAGCAGAGATATCGCCACGGGCTACAAAGCCATGCAAATGCCAAGAACTTTCTACATGGCACAGGATTTTATTCTTCTGTACGAACATCGGCTGCTGAAAGTTACATTGCTACACAGGCTCCCAATGATCTGCAAGAACCATCTTGGCGTTTAGGGATTTTCACTACTGTTACATTGCAAAAAACATTTGTAGTTCTACTACAGTTTAAACAAGTTTACATACTTCATGTTATGTACAATACTCTGTTAACTTAATTTTAGGATAAATGATCTTCAGAATCATGAATGATCTTCAGAATGGATGGCTAGATAGCACCTACTTTGTTAGTTAAGAGCACAGAGGTCATTCGCTAAAACGCTGCGTTACGTGTAGTGGGTGGAAATGATTAGCTTAGTTTAGGATTTTGTTCAGGGTCCATTTGCTCACTGACCACAGGACAGGAACATCTGGATAGGACCTTCTGGACAAGATCCCATGGATTAGGGGAAGTCAACCTCACTGTAGTGCAGCTGTAAATGTAACTAAATCCCTGTTGCTTTGTGTCTAGCACACTGCACATGGAATTAAGTAGTCCAGACGTGTGTATCTGGGGTTAGATTCTTTTCATTTTCACCATCGTGTAGTCAGTTTCTCCTACAGCACTTCATTAATAATGCAGAGTTGAGTACAGTATACCGGGCACTGAACAATAGCCTGCAATGTTTTTCTTTTATTACTTTGTTCTTGTTTTTGTGTCCTGCTGTGCAACCTAGTGTACAGAACTACGCACTATTCTTTAAAATTGCATAATTATATTTATTTATTTCTGGCCATGAAGGTTATTTATTATTTATTATTATTTTTTGTTTAGAACCAAGCATAATTGCTTTCTAAAAACAGGTCAGCAAGCTGCAGAGCAAAACCACATGCAACAAATCCAGTGAAACATACCCTAAGAAACAACACAACACCCAATGAACAGAACCTGAAAGTGTTGGTATCAATTAATTATGAATTCATTATGGTGAATATATTCTGAAGACATCGTAGTGTTTCAGCAGCATGTTTATGAAACAGGACAGGTCAAAAAAATACCCTGAGGCAGGTCGACCTTTTCCAGGGACCAAAAAAAAAAAAGAAGCTGGAGAAATAACAGCTAGACACTTAAAGGGAAAGGCAATTCAGAACTTAGTAACGATTTGCTAGCACAGTGTGAACAGACAGCAGTGAAAATAGGAGTTGTTTTAAAATCTATTTTTGTATCCTTTATTGGCACAGGAAATGTAATCTCTGGTCTCCCGTCGCTTGAGCTAAAGAACTCTTTGCTCGTTAATGGTGAAATTTTTTTAAATGCAAGACTCTAGATTAGTTTAAACTGCTGTTTCCTGGTAGCAAATTACTTGCCGTGCTGTTGGTCAGATTCCACACAATGATCTGCAATCAAACTGTGTTACTTAAAGTGCACAGGAAGAGATAAGGCACCAGGAAATAACATGTTCAAAATGTTTAATCTATAGCGAAATCTACACATCCTAATAAAAAACGCAAGAGCAGAATGGAAAGTATATTAAAACACACAGAAAGGGGTCTGGGTGGAAGTGGATTAGTAATGTTGCTAATGCACTGGTCATCATCACTTATTTAGGGCTATGAAACACAAACAGGTTAGGCAAATTCCATCATGTTTATGTGTGTATATAAATCAGGCTGACCTACTAGCAGCTCCCCAGTGCAATTGCATTGTAAGTCATGGAATTTAACACTAAGCTTATAATAACAGCCACTCATCTTCTGTGCATTAAATGTAGGCAGGGAGTTGAATCATTTCTGCTAATACTTTGCACGATTATATAGAAATTAGCTCTGTTGTTACAAAGTGGTACATATTAACTGATAATATAATTATACTAATGGGCTTAAACCTGGTTGGCTGGAATCCAGTTGTAGACATCCAGTAAAGGAATGGTGGCGTATCACTGTAGTGTGTCACTGAGGTATGAACTGACACCAAGGGGAAGACATTGAATCAAAACATACAGCCTGTAGTTATGACCTTTATTAATTCCCTGTTATACCGTGCTTTTAAACTAAACTTCAAGACCTAGTAGGACAAGCTCTAAGCCCTATCAAACTGCATTTGTATACTGAGCATCAAAAGAAACTTTTCACTTGTATGTGGATAAAATTCACTAGATGTGATTTGAGAAATCACACTTGTCTTTCCAGAGCAGGTTTAATATATATTTTGAAATCACTCCCAAAGTCCATAGTTATACACAGTTAACTTTTATAAAAGTTATAGTCTGGTATAGAAAAGCCCAGCACAGGTATGAAACCCTCATCTAAACTGAGATAATGCCTTGCATAGACCTATGGGTCATCCTGTGCCATGCCTTAGCAGAATAGGATTCAGCACTAGGCAGATACAGACACAACCCCCTTGGGCACAAAGCTCTCTTGTCCTGATTTGTTTGACACCGTAAAGATGTTCTTCAGACAGGGTACCATGGCTTCCTCCAGTGCCAGGAGAGAACACGATAATTGCATTAGAACTCTCTGGGCTATCAGCAAACTGTTCACATTCCGTTCAGATCTGGATGGTAGATATAAAAATAATAAAAGAGGCAGCCATTCCTAGGCAACCAATAACAAATGTGTCCCACTGACCTTATAATCAAGGTGACAGTGCACATCAGCAGCTGACCCAGATTAATATTAAATCCGCCTCGCTGAATGTAATTATCAGCCTGCATGACTGCATACCTGTTATGGAAGAGTTTAAAAGGGTGGCAGACATTTAACCATTTCCCTCATCTGCTTCATATCCAGCCTGTGGACTCTGGGAATCCAGTTCTAGTGGTCAAAGCTGAGGTAGCAAATTATTTCATTTGAGTTAGAGAATACATTTCTGCAATGTTGAGAACATAATACACCTATGCTTCAACATAATGTGCAGACAAACACGAGCAGAAACAAAATGGGGAAAAGTGTTTTTGATCGTACGATAATTAAGAGATTTATACCTTAATAATAGAGGAATGGACCAAATTCCAGGTAAAAATTTGAAATATCCAGGATTTTATTTCTATATGGATAGATGAAGCATGAAAATAACTATCCTTGCTTGTTTTGCAGGCCTGTATTGTTATATGTTCTTTTCTTGACTCATCTGAATGAATCTGAGTGCAGACCTGATCATATGGCTGCACTGGGCAGTGAAAACGTAGTTTTTTACTAATAAAAAAACAGAGAATGTCAGGGAGCTGGTGATAGAGCATTGAGGGGAGTCACTAACTAGCTCTTTCCAGCACCATGCCTGGCTTAACCAGCTTCATTATCTAGGCTGTTAGGAATGTAAACATGTGTAACTACAGTCAATGTTGATTATAGCCCTACTATGGCTGTTATGGTGTAGTTCCTCTAATGCTAGTCCTATTACTGCAGTTACATTACATCATGGTTATATACTGCATTTACACTACACTACACTGCATTTATGGTCCAGTTAAATGGCATTCTAACTGCACTCTACTGCAACTGCATTCTAATGCAATTTCACAGCAGTTAAATAGCAGTATTTACCATAGAGTAGAAGAGTACTGCTGTACTACTGTGTAGGAATAAGTCTGATTTTTACTGTTTTGACAGCCTCAACCATATCATTTAACTGGCTTGTGAAACTGGGAGCTGTATAGTAAAGTATATAATGAGCTGCCATTTCCTATTGTATCGAGGCAATCGCCAGAGACCGGGTTTGCAACCCACAATTTGTAACATGACTTCTCTGTGCTGCCCAGCTGGATCAAAGACAATGCTGTATGAAATGGGATATGGATGATCAGCTATTGTGTATTATTCTGGTAGATTTCATTGCAAACCTACCTCTGCCAGAAAAAAAACAACAGGCTCCTGTTCAGATACAGCCTGGCAGCAAGACACAATAATCTTCCCAGGGAGACCAGGAGGAGCAGCTTCCATTCAAAATGTTTACTCCATTCTTTAAAGAACTCCATTGCTGTGAGTATAAAAGTCGCACTTCAGTGATGCATGGCAAGCTTATTAATGTTGCGCTGGGCACGGAGGCTCAGAGATGAAGCGTTCTGCACTGAAGCCTGTGCAACACTGATGTGCTTCTCCACAATCACTACTTAGGATTCTTTTCAGAATTAATTTTTTTTTTTTTTTGCTGGAATTAGGAAGAGCAGTGAGATTTCATTCTACGCCGTGTTTAATGGTAATAATGAGATAATTACCTTGCATAAAATACATAACAGGACATCCAAGTGTAAACGTATGTGACATTAAATATCCCTTTAATGGATTTCCAGTGCTAGCTCTTTGGTACCAGTTTTGTAACATTAACAGGTGTTTCAGTCCTTTAGTATGAGTTAATTAAAAATTTCTAAATATGTTCCCTAAATTTACCCCTAACAAAACTCCATTCTCGTGGTCTTGGAAACCCTGTTACATTTTATCAGAACCTGAAAGTCCAGTGTATACTATATATTGCTTCATACTGAAACATAAAAAAATCGAATACTTTGTCTCCAACCCCCCTTAAGAACCCAACAGGGTTTGGGAGGATAAATAACGACCTGTTTGAGAAGCACTACATTTAGACCTGCTACTAAAATAATAATAATAACACACATTCCAATAAAATGAAAGGACAAAATGATTTTACATTTTTACATTTTTACATTTTTTATTTCAATCCCCAGTGACCAACTTTTCCCAGTCAAGCAGAGTATATTTAAAATAATATCCAGAAGCCGCATTATAATTCACCTTGCTGCCAGCGCATGTTCTTTCATCATTAGTATAAAGCAAAAGAGTTTTTCAGATCTCACTCAAGCTAAGGGTAATTGAGTTCAGCATCCTTCACTTATCGGAGCGGAACTTTACATTCCTTTTTGACAGGTCCCAACTCATTTCAAAGTGCAATATCGCAGTTTAGTGTTAATGGAACTTTTTACTTATTTAATCCCCTTCCACGATGCTCTCTAACAGCAGAGCCAATTAAAGTGGGCTGCAGGGACAGGCAGGACCTGGTTCTTCACCCGGAAGCACCTTGCTGTCAATGTCTGCTCTTAGATCAATGTATGAGCTGCCTCTGCCTTTGAAGCAGATCACATGCTGTTAATTTAAAAAAGTGGGGTTTTAAGAGGGCATCTACCTGTTAGATAATGACCATCTACCTTTTTGGCTGAACTTTTATTTTTAGGCCTTTTGAGTTGAATACTGCAGATCCCTTTTCAACCCGGTAAAGTTGTGGTTGTAGGGGTTGTTTGGTTGTGGTGGTTTGTGTTGGTTATTGTTGTGTAGTTTTTTTTGGTTTGTGTTTTGGGGGGTTGTGTCTTTTTGGTGTTTGTGTTGTGGTTTTCTTAGGTTGTGTTGTTGTTTGTGTGGTGTGGTTGTGGTGTGGTTTTGTTTTTGTAAAGGTTTTGTGGGTGGTTGGGTTGTTGGTTGTGGGGGTGTGTGGGTGGTGGTAAGTTTGTGTTTTTTGGGGTTGGTGGTTGGGGTGGTGTTGGGTGGTGGGGGTAGGGTGGGTGTTGGTGGTGGGGGGTTGTGTTGTGGGTTGTTGGGGTTGTTAGGGGGGGGGGGGGAGCTCTGTGTTTGGTGTTCCTTCAGTGCCTCCCGTAGCCCCCCCACCCCCCCCATCAACAAATTGGCGCTAGTTAAAAAACACTTTATACTAATGTAGACAGTTTGATAACTTTTTTTTTTATAGCTGTTAATCAGCATTACTCTGTGCATCTGTGTATGTGGGGGTGGGGATTTAGCTAAGCATCCGTTACGAGCACAGATTTGCTTCGGAATGTATTTAGCGGAACAGAAACGCACCGATGCCAAGAAGTGCTTTGTCACCTCGGCCTAACATGCGGAGGCGACGCTTGGCTGGCGCACACTCACAGTAATTAAAAAGAAGTTTCGCCACCCCTAGTATTTGTTCCACTGATGGCAATTTGGTCTCAGTGTGAACCCACAGCTTGGAATTGTAATTCCAAATGAAATAGCCCCATGCCTGCTGTTCTACTGCAAAGCTTCCAAATTAGTTTCCATGAAAGGATAGCTCCTCTCCCTCATTGTGATCTCTTGAACCACATCAGCTGAGGTTTAAACCATAACAGTGGTTTACCTTTCAGAGTATAAGAGAGGAACAGATACCGTACCACTATTTCAAAAACAACCAACATACCTCACACCTTGGTTGGTGGTCCCCTTCACAATAGCTTACAGCAAAGGCCAGAAATGAGGGTACTTTATAACCACTAGCATAGTCCTTTAACTCACATATAACACTATAATACCTGTGCTAACAAATGCTAGAATAGTTTTCTTTATAGATTCAAATGAAATTTTAATATTTTTCTGTGAAAAAAAATAAATACAAATAATAATATACAGAGGAAACTGAATGAAGGTTCGTGATATATGTTTTTTTATTCCCCACAGGAGTATGTTCTTACAGAAACCACTTGCCCCTGTTGCTAGTGGTTTAGGGAAGGACATACTTCTAAGGGGGATACAAACCGTATACCACATTTAGATAGAACCTCAAGATCAGTCTGTCAATTTCCATCCTCTCTGTTGTTTCTTACCTTTATCGGTTTTGATGAAGGGGCTACAGGCTGCTCAGATTAAATCAGGCGCAGTCAGATCAGCATTTCTTGACTAAACTCGTTCTCAAGGAACTCACAGTCCAAATTCAAAACAACAACAGAAATCTGAAATTATTTCAGACATTTTAAAGTAAAACAAGTATAGTTGGCAGTATTGTTTGTGTATATATATATATATATATATATATATATATATATATATTATATATATATATATATATATATATATACAGAATACCTGACAGATACAAATCAGTAGATACAGTAGAACTTACTTGACAAACATCATACTTGAATGAACTGTTTGTATATATAATATTATCATATATATATATATAATATATATATATATCTGTATATATATATATATTGATATATATATATATATATATATATATATATATATATATATATATATATATATATATATATATATATATATATATATATACACATACACACACAGCTCTGGAAAAAAACACTCCTCAGAGTTGGGGAACATTGTCAGAGCAGAAGGAAGCAAGTTTTCTTCCAGGACAACCTTGTACTTGGCTTGATTCATGCGTCCTTCACAAAGACAAATCTGCCCGATTCCAGCCTTGCTGAAGCACCCCCAGATCATCACCGATCCTCCACCACATTTCACAGTGGGTGCGAGATATTGTGGCTTGTAGGCCTCTCCAGGTCCCCGTCTAACCATTAGATGACGAGGTGTTGGGCAAAGCTGAAAATTGGACTCATCTGGGGGTGTTTCAGCAAGGCTGGAATCGGGCAGATTTGTCTTTGTGAAGGACGCATGAATCAAGCCAAGTACAAGGTTGTCCTGGAAGAAAACTTGCTTCCTTCTGCTCTGACAATGTTCCCCAACTCTGAGGATTGGTTTTTCCAGCAGGACAATGCTCCATGCCACACAGCCAGGTCAATCAAGGTGTGGATGGAGGACCACCAGATCAAGACCCTGTCATGGCCAGCCCAATCTCCAGACCTGAACCCCATTGAAAACCACTGGAATGTGATCAAGAGGAAGATGGATGGTCACAAGCCATCAAACAAAGCTGAGCTGCTTGAATTTTTGCGCCAGGAGTGGCATAAAGTCACCCAACATCAATGTGAAAGACTGGTGGAGAGCATGCCAAGACGCATGAAAGCTGTGCTGAAAAATCAGGGTTATTCCACCAAATATTGATATCTGAACTCTTCCTAAGTTAAAACATTAGTACTGTGTTGTTTAAAAATGAATCTGAACTTATTTTCTTTGCATTCTTTGAGGTCTGACAACACTGCGTCTTTTTTGTTATTTTGACCAGTTGTCATTTTCTGCAAATGAATGCTCTAAATGGGAAGGACAGAGTTAAAGCCTCTCTGCCAAGGTAATTGTTTTGTTTAATTGTTTAATTAGCACCTGCACCTGGCAAGTATTAAATTAGAGCCAGGTGCAGGATATAAAAGGAAAGCAGTCAGTCTGCTCAGGGCTGCTGCTGTGGAGTGTAGAGCTCGAATGGAAGTCGTAAAGGTCTGTGTAAAACATACTTTTGGTTTTATAAAAATCTGTGTTAGTGTTTTATTTTGGTGTTTAATGGGACCTGCATATGTTTAGTTAGTGCTCCAAATAGGAGCTAGGTGTTTGTTTTATTTATTTCATTTTTTTTAATTAAAAGTGCGCGTGAGCGCTGTTCCTTTCAATCCTGTGTGTTGGGTCTTAACTTTGAAGGGAAAAGAGCCCGTGCGAACCTATGTGGTGAGACTCAAGTTGACTATATATATATATATATATATATATATATATATATATATATATATATATATATATATGGCTTGCGAAAGTATTGACCCCCCTTGGCATTTTTCCTATTTTGTTGCCTTACAACCTGGAATTAAAATGGATTTTTTGGGGGTTTGTATCATTTGATTTACACAACATGCCTACCACTTTGAAGATGCAAAATATTTTTTATTGTGAAACAAACAAGAAATAAGACAAAAAAAACAGAAAACTTGAGCGTGCATAACTATTCACCCCCCCAAAGTCAATACTTTGTAGAGCCACCTTTTGCAGCAATTACAGCTGCAAGTCTCTTGGGGTATGTATCTATAAGCTTGGCACATCTAGCCACTGGGATTTTTGCCCATTCTTCAAGGCAAAACTGCTCCAGCTCCTTCAAGTTGGATGGGTTCTGCTGGTGTACAGCAATCTTTAAGTCATACCACAGATTCTCAATTGGATTGAGGTCTGGGCTTTGACTAGGCCATTCCAAGACATTTAAATGTTTCCCCTTAAACCACTCTAGTGTTACTTTAGCAGTATGCTTAGGGTCATTGTCCTGCTGGAAGGTGAACCTCCGTCCCAGACTCAAATCTCTGGAAGACTGAAACAGGTTTCCCTCAAGAATTTCCCTGTATTTAGCGCCATCCATCATTCCTTCAATTCTGACCAGTTTCCCAGTCCCTGCCGATGAAAAACATCCCCACAGCATGATGCTGCCACCACCATGCTTCACTGTGGGGATGGTGTTCTTGGGGTGATGAGAGGTGTTGGGTTTGCGCCAGACATAGCATTTTCCTTGATGGCCAAAAAGCTCAATTTTAGTCTCATATGACCAGAGTACCTTCTTCCATATGTTTGGGGAGTCTCCCACATGCCTTTTGGCAAACACCAAACGTGTTTGCTTATTTTTTTCTTTTAGCAATGGCTTTTTTCTGGCCACTCTTCCGTAAGGCCCAGCTCTGTGGAGTGTACGGCTTAAAGTGGTCCTATGGACAGATACTCCAATCTCTGCTGTGGAGCTTTGCAGCTCCTTCAAGGTTATCTTTGGTCTCTTTGTTGCCTGTTTGATTAATGCCCTCCTTGCCTGGTCTGTGATTTTTGGTGTGCTGCCCTCTCTTGCCAGGTTTGTTGTGGTGCCATAATCTTTCCATTTTTTAATAATGGCTTTAATGGTGCTCCGTGGGATGTTCAAAGTTTCGGATATGTTTTTATAACCCAACCCTGATCTGTACTTCTCCCCAACTTTGTCCCTGACCTGTTTGGAGAGATCCTTGGTCTTCATGGTGCCGCTTGCTTGGTGGTGCCCCTTGCTTAGTGGTGTTGCAGATTCTGGGGCCTTTCAGAACAGGTGTATATATACTGAGATCGTGTGACAGATCATGTGACACTTAGATTGCACACAGGTGGACTTTATTTAACTAATTATGTGACTTCTGAAGGTAATATATAATGTATGATAGACGTATTAAATGGTTTAATTTATATATAAATTAATTTGCAAAGAGAGCTCTGGGATAAGTGAGACTATTACACTATTAGTGAGACTAGGAAGCATTAATATGCAATGTGTTTGTCCCCCACTGACCAGAAAAGGACTGGCTAGAGTCATGATAAAGTCCCAGTCAGCCTCCCAGCACTTACCGCTGTAGCCTGTCATTAACTCACTGGCTTATTACTTATCTTGGGGGTTTGAATCCCAGCTCGGCCATTGACTCACTGTGACCCTGAAATATAAACAACAAAAACCATAAACACAAACACATGACTGCCGGTGGTCACTACACCTCCAGTGCTTTAGTGCAATATTCTCTTTCTGCATCTGCCCTTCTTGGAAGCTACTAGCGCCTGCCTTGCATGATCTAATTACTTTATTATTATTTTTGGGGATAATAAAATACTGTTTGCTTTTCTTTGTTTGCATTGTCCTAATCTTGTTCGATGTTGTATTGATATTCATATTTGTAATCAACAGACCAATGAGACCGATGTTGAAGCAAATATAACAGCACGTTAGAAGTTGATATGCAGATTTTTCTTTGCTATGTTTGCAAAGGGAGTGAGTTGTTGATTTAAAGTTATTCAGAGAAAGACACAAAGTAAATACGCTGAGTTGATTAAATACTGTATCCAATTAAACATAACAAGCAAGACAGTTTCCTAATGAATACAGGAAAGATCAACAAATGATCTGCAGTGTTTGAAGTTGTAAAAAGTTCCAAGAACAAGGTAATGAGGTGAAAGATGACCTTATTTAAATTATCCCGGTAGAGAGGACAGTGGTGTCTGGACCTTCATTTCTCATTAATCAGTTAGAATGTTTGCAGCTGCATGATGATCTGCAATATCAACTGCCCAGGTGCAATCAAATGATATTATTCATTTAATTTTACTATACATATTTTAAATTAGAAAGTCTTCCAAGGTGCATAACTTTTATACTAATGGGTCCTCAAGGGCCCACAGAATTCTTTTGGCATTTAAGTCATGTTTTTTTTTTATTTTGTTTTTCGTACTACACAGTCGATTAAAAGTGGCTGATGCATACACTTTTGGCAAAGAGTAAAACCTTATGCCATGTTCAAAAGCAATTATAAAGTTTGATAACACTTTACATTATGTGTCTCTAATTACTATATATTTACATAGTAGTTACAAAGTATATACACATGAGTACTTACAAATGCTATTATGCATAGTTACAATGTACTTAACATGTACATATTTTTGCCCGATATATGTAAATACACAATTGTATCAGTAAAGGGTTAGGGTTATCATGCAAACATTTTTACACATTAAGTACATCGTAACTATATACTAACATTGTAATTATGTGTAAGTACACATGTATTTACTAAGTAACTGCTATGTAAATGCACAGCAATTAGAGACACTTAATGTAAAGAGTTACCTAAAGTTTCTTATAAATGCCTTGCAGCATCTTTTAGAACAGATTTATAGCTGCAGAATTGATTGTAAGCCAGCACAATGGACCACTAAAGAGCTGCCTATTAATGTAGCTGGTATTATATCTGGTTATGCGTTGTAGTGTTGCTGTCTGACTCTTGACTGTGCTGTCTCAATTCTTGTATCTGCCTCAAGGCTGCAAGGAGCCCTAGCTTTAGGCCTGTAGGTGTTCTGTCCATATGTTCTGTCTACCGACCTACACCCCAGCTGTTGCCAGTACTCCAGATAACACACAAGACCAAGGTCCCAGCTGCTGTGCAGTGCTAGACTCCCCAGGCGCTAGTCAAAGTTAAAAAGGCACAGTGCTTAATGCTTTCCTGGGACACCTAAGTCCCAGTCCCTACATGGAAAGGAGCGATGCAGGCAGTGCAGGTGGCCTTTTCAAGCATAAATTAGAAGGAGAGAGTTTAGTTCAAAATTGGAAGGATTATATCATAACAGAGGGACACATAAGAGACTGCTGCCTTAGATTACAGTGCTTGATCAAATAACATCCAGTATTGCTAACATTAAAGGTATGTCATAATATTGGACATCACAGCTGATCAAAGCTCATAATTAATCTTGTCCTCTTGTAAATTTCATGTTAAGTCAGTGTATAGCTAAATATGAACCTGACATCAAAATTGCAGGAACAAGTTTCAGCAGGTTTATAGGGCAGCTTGTATTAAGTTCTGTGTGTGTGTGTATAAAACAGAGGGCCGTCAATCTCTCTCGAGCGCCATACAGAATTCATCATGCCAGTATTAAAATAAATCTCTCTCCCTCTCTCCCAGCCCCTTTCAGAGTCACACACCGGACCCCTCACCAGGCCAGCTATTTACTGCCCTACTCCAACACAGCCGACAATGCTGATGGGCTTAATATGTAACCTTGAGCTGAGGTGAAGCTGCAGAATGGAGATAAATGTGGAGAGAATGAGACACGGAAGCCTATCAATGTACCCCCAGCTGTCACTCGTTGCAGACAGCAGCTTTCATTCCATGCCAACCAAATGAAAAGGAATAAAGAGAAAGAAAAAAGAAAAGCGCAGATGTAATAATGGAACCAGCCTGGGAAGACGCAACGCTGATCAGAGAAATATAAAATAGCTGAAGCTCTCTCCTGCAATCCTGTTCCTCAGTTTAGCAAATTCCCATCTGTGGATTGTGCTGCGTTCAATAGTGCAGGATGCTTCAATCCTGCCATCAGATAATAAATACACATAAATAGCCCCAGAACAGGATGGCAGGCAATGTATGATGCTACTTTAGAGCAACTCAGTGCTTTCATTCCTCACGATGTGCAGATGTTCTCCTGATACTCATCAACCAGAATTTATACAGGCTGGGAGATCTGGCTCAACAGGGGAATCAAAAGCCACTCAAGGCTTTCAAAAGCTCTACCAGCTTCCCTGATTTGAAATATAATTATTTGAACACTAAGCCATCTTTGCAATTGCTGCTTTTCATCTTACTGGAAAAAACATGTTGCCATAGGAGAAACTAATCCACTAGGAGTGTTTCAATGTGCCTCCAGTTGTTACTTATAAAATCACACCTTGATAGTAATCAATCAACCAATCAATCAATCTTTATTTTATATAGCGCCTTTCATAATGGACCACCATCACAAAGCGCTTTACAAGATGCAGTAACAAGAAAAGCCAGAATACTTTAAATACAGAGAAATGCATAATACGTGATATACAGTAAAAACAAAACCAACATGCATAGTACATTAAGCACAGTGAAAAATACATAGTACATGATAGTAGATTAATACGTGAAATAGTAGCGACAACACAGCAGCTAATAGCAGCTATTGGGCTTAAAGAGCATGGAAAGAGAGAGAGAACAGGTGGGTCAATGATGTACCGGTTTCACCCTAGTTTAATAACATACGATTCTTCAGTCAATACAAACCACATGTTAATGACTTGTCAAGCCATACTTCAAGCTAATTAAAAAAAACAAAAAAAACATCTGTTTTCTCAAGGATCTGACTCTTTTTAAAATTTAAAGGACCAGGAGCACAAAAAATGAATTATAATGACTTTTCTTGCAGCGTCCTCTGTGTAATTTTAATGCAGTTTTCCTGTACACTCTCTACAGTTTCAGATGATGTTTTTGTTCTACTGACTACAGCTCTTTTCTTTCTAGAACCCAACTCTTGATATTCTCCTGACTTGAACTGGGAAATAGCCACCTGTTATTGAAGACCAGCCAAGAGAGTGTGCTGACACATTTCCAGTGAACAAAATAAAGCATGGCATGAAGATTACAACAACACAATGCAATACAATACCACACAAAGCAACACAATACAAGAGAATGCAAGAGAGTACAAGGGAATAAAGTGCAACATAATGAAATACAATGCATTTAAACAAAGAATACAACACAATACAACCCATTCCAAAGCATTGTTTAAAAACACCATTACCTTGAAGAAAATTCTTAGGTAAATGCAAAAGTTACTAAATAAAATGAGTTTTTCATTAAGCTTGTTGTTAATTCTTAAAAAAAATAAAAATAAAAATAAATATTTTAAAGAGATAAGGCCTTGTAGGTCTCCAGTACTAGCTAGAGTCTAGAACGAGATTCACAACAACAGTGACATAGCTATTCCAATCATATAAGATGATTGCTTCCATGTGCTTTTACCCTGTCTGGTTCTAACTATCCTGCTGATCTCAGAGTGCCTCCTGACCTAACAGCTGTACCTCTGAGCACTGACTCAGCTGTACCTGTCTCTGTGTGTTTATGAGCCTCGCTGACCACAACTCATTTGAATTAATGATTCCAGTGACGCTGGAGATTTCTATTTATGTGTGAAAAATGTAAGGGCAAGAGCTATTTCATCATGACCCTTTGTGTTCAAAGTGCTGAAAGGCATATTTTCAACGCTGAACCCATTCCTCTCAATACCACTAAATTGTAAATAAGAATTAAATGTCACATCATGTTTTTTTTGCTGAATGTAAATTTGAAATAATGCATTGATTTCTCAGATTTGCAGCTCATCGTGAGTAATATATGCATTTTGTTTTACTGCTGATCTTCATTTTAACACTTAACTGCATTAATTCCACTTTGTTTTTGTACATACACACATGTGTATATGTATATTTAGGGAAACATCTCATTGTTCAAATGATAACGCTTTACATTATGTGTCTAATTATTGTGTATTTACATAGTAGTGACATGTGTACTTGCACATAATGTTAACATAATGTATACAGTGTTATTCTGTATATTTACAATGTAATTATCTTGTAAATCATTTTGCACGATATATGTAACTACACAATTGTATCAGAAAAGGGTTAGGGTTACGGTTAGAGTTAGGGTTACAGTGGCTTGCGAAAGCATTGACCCCCCTTGGCATTTTTCCTATTTTGTTGCCTTACAACCTGGAATTAAAATGGATTTTCATTTGGATTTCATGTAATGGACATACACAAAATAGTCCAAATTGGTGAAGTGAAATGAAAAAAATAACTTGTTTAAAAAAATTCTAAAAAATAAATAACGGAAAAGTGGTGCGTGCATATGTATTCACCCCCTTTGCTATTAAGCCTCTAAATAAGATCTGGTGCAACCAATTACCTTCAGAAGTCACATAATTAGTTAAATAAAGTCCACCTGTGTGCAATCTAAGTGTCACATGATCTGTCACATGATCTCAGTATATATATACACCTGTTCTGAAAGGCCCCAGAATCTGCAACACCACTAAGCAAGGGGCACCACCAAGCAAGCGGCACCATGAAGACCAAGGAGCTCTCCAAACAGGTCAGGGACAAAGTTGGGGAGAAGTACAGATCAGGGTTAGGTTATAAAAACATATCCGAAACTTTGAACATCCCACGGAGCACCATTAAAGCCATTATTAAAAAATGGAAAGAATATGGCACCACAACAAACCTAGCAAGGAGGGCATTAATCAGAGAGGCAACAAAGAGACCAAAGATAACCCTGAAGGAGCTGCAAAGCTCCACAGCGGAGATTGGAGTATCTGTCCATAGGACCACTTTAAGCCGTACACTCCACAGAGCTGGGCCTTACGGAAGAGTGGCCAGAAAAAAGCCATTGCTTAAAGAAAAAAATAAGCAAACATGTTTGGTGTTTGCCAAAAGGCATGTGGGAGACTCCCCAAGCATATGGAAGAAGGTACTCTGGTCAGATGAGACTAAAATTGAGCTTTTTGGCCATCAAGGAAAACGCACAAACCCAACACCTCTCATCACCCCGAGAACACCATCCCCACAGTGAAGCATGGTGGTGGCAGCATCATGCTGTGGGGATGTTTTTCATCGGCAGGGACTGGGAA
Source organism: Polyodon spathula (assembly GCF_017654505.1). Lineage (NCBI taxonomy): Eukaryota > Metazoa > Chordata > Actinopteri > Acipenseriformes > Polyodontidae > Polyodon > Polyodon spathula. The sequence continues at coordinate 4,123,354 of NC_054544.1, read as the reverse complement.
ACTGGTTAGAATTGAAGGAATGATGGATGGCGCTAAATACAGGGAAATTCTTGAGGGAAACCTGTTTCAGTCTTCCAGAGATTTGAGACTGGGACGGAGGTTCACCTTCCAGCAGGACAATGACCCTAAGCATACTGCTAAAGTAACACTTGAGTGGTTTAAGGGGAAACATTTAAATATCTTGGAATGGCCTAGTCAAAGCCCAGACCTTAATCCAATTGAGAATCTGTGGTATGACTTAAAGATTGCTGTACACCAGCAGAACCCATCCAACTTGAAGGAGCTGGAGTAGTTTTGCCTTGAAGAATGGGCAAAAATCCCAGTGACTAGATGTGCCAAGCTTATAGATACATACCCCAAGATACTTGCAGCTGTAATTGCTTCAAAAGGTGGCTCTACAAAGTATTGACTTTGGGGGGGTGAATAGTTATGCACGCTCAAGTTTTCTGTTTTTTTGTCTTATTTCTTGTTTGTTTCACAATAAAAAATATTTTGCATCTTCAAAGTGGTAGGCATGTTGTGTAAATCAAATGATACAAACCCCCCCAAAAATCCATTTTAATTCCAGGTTGTAAGGCAACAAAATAGGAAAAATGCCAAGGGGAGAAAATACTTTCGCAAGCCACTGTATATTATGCATATTGTGGTTCAGTAGTATTCAATATTGATACAGTGTCTGTATTTGGTTTCTTATTAATAAACAGTTTTTGTCACCGGGCACCTTCAGCATTGATATGCACCCTTTTGAAAAAAGTCTCACCCAGCCTTCGCATCTCTGCAGGGGTTTGATGAAATGGGTGTTAAATATGTGCTAATGCATCTATCCAGCCAAACCCACGTGTATATTTTACACCATATGCCAATGTGAACCTGGAGGAACCGACAGTAGGTTTGATCTGGATTTTCCTCCATGCTGACAATCTGAAAGCAAGATAAAGACCAACAAATCCAAAATTAGATTTGGCATCACTGAATACTAAATCTCTTTTAACATAGTTTACACTTGTGTTTTTTTTTACAGCTTCCCTAATGAGCTAAATGTTTTTTGCATGTCCTACATAGTTGGTAATCAACCCGTTATCATAATTACTGCCCGCATTATGATCCCTGCTATCATTCTCACTGGGCTAAGCTTTCTGTACTACACTGTCCAGCAGGAAGGCTGTCATTCAGCATCTCAGACACCTTGAAACGGAATGAAGCTGTGATAAAGTAAGTTAATCCCATCCTGTCACATCCTTCATACAACAGCTGCCTTCGGATCTGGATACCTCAATGTGTATCAGGCTGGCTGATAAGGGCTGCTTATTTCTACGGGTCCTCAATAATCAAGGCTCCAGGTATTTGATGTATCTGTGAGCATGCCCAAGTGTGAGAGACAGATGTCAAAATTCAATACCGGTAGACAAGATGCCAGGCGGCACAGAGGAGGGCTGTGCTGTTTCTCATGCATAAATGTGCACCTGCCTCTCATGAGTTGCATGATTGCAAGCTGTCAAGATGTTCCAACCTGCTGTTCTTTGCATTCTATATACATACATATATATATATATATATATATATATATATCTCTATATATATACACACACACACACACACACACACACACACACCAATCCATGTTGAATATTTTTTCAAGAGAAAGGAAGTTTAATTACTGTACTCAGCATGTAAGTGTACATTCTTTCCTATTTCATTTCTTTATTGTTTCCTTTTAAACACACCACAGGGGGGATTAGTGTTGGTGTAATTTATATGTGGAAATGGGTTTGTTTTGTGTGTTTTGAGTTGTTATATTTGATCAGATGATTATTTTCAATTGAGACTTAAGAAAGTTTACAAACGAGAGGAGGCCATTCGGCCCATCTTGCTCGTTTGGTTGTTAGTAGCTTATTGATCCCAAAATCTCATCAAGCATCTTCTTGAAGGATCCCAGGGTGTCAGCTTCAACAACATTACTGGGGAGTTGATTCCAGACCCTCACAATTCTCTGTGTAAAAAAGTGCCTCCTATTTTCTGTTCTGAATGCCCCTTTGTCTAATCTCCATTTGTGACCCCTGGTCCTTGTTTCTTTTTTCAGGCTGAAAAAGTCCCTTGGGTCGACACTGTCAATACCTTTTAGAATTTTGAATGCTTGAATTAGGTCGCCACGTAGTCTTCTTTGTTCAAGACTGAACAAATTTAATTCTTTTAGCCTGTCTGCATATGACATGCCTTTTAAGCCCGGAATAATTCTGGTCGCTCTTCTTTGCACTCTTTCTAGAGCAGCAATATCTTTTTTATAGCGAGGTGAACAGAACTGCACACAATATTCAAGATGAGGTCTTGCTAGTGCATTGTACAGTTTTAACATTACTTCCCTTGATTTAAATTCAACACTTTTCACAATGTATCCGAGCATCTTGTTAGCCTTTTTTATAGCTTCCCCACATTGTCTAGATGAAGACATTTCTGAGTCAACAAAAACTCCTAGGTCTTTTTCATAGATTCCTTCTCCAATTTCAGTATCTCCCATATGATATTTATAATGTACATTTTTATTTCCTGCGTGCAGTACCTTACACTTTTCTCTATTAAATGTCATTTGCCATGTGTCTGCCCAGTTCTGAATCTTGTCTAGATCATTTTGAATAACCTTTGCTGCTGCAACAGTGTTTGCCTCACCTCCTACTTTTGTGGCATCTGCAAATTTAACAAGTTTGCTTACTATGCCAGAATCTAAATCATTAATGTAGATTAGGAATAGCAGAGGACCTAATATTGATCCCTGTGGTACACCGCTGGTTACCACACTCCATTCTGAGGTTTTTCCTCTAATCAGTACTTTCTGTTTTCTACATGTTAACCACTCCCTAATCCATGTACATGTGTTTCCTTGAATCCCAACTGCGTTCAGTTTGAGAATTAATCTTTTGTGTGGGACTTTGTCAAAAGCTTTCTGGAAATCTAAATAAACCATGTCATATGCTTTGCAATTATCCATTATCGATGTTGCATCCTCAAAACAATCAAGCAAGTTAGTTAGACACGATCTCCCTTTCCTAAAACCATGTTGACTGTCTCCCAGAACCCTGTTACCATATAGGTAATTTTCCATTTTGGATCTTATTATAGTTTCCATAAGTTTGCATATAATAGAAGTCAGGCTTACTGGTCTGTAGTTACCTGGTTCAGTTTTGTTTCCCTTTTTGTGGATCGGTATTACGTTTGCAATTTTCCAGTCTGTCGGTACCACCCCTGTGTCAAGAGACTGCTGCATGATCTTGGTTAGCGGTTTGTAAATTACTTCTTTCATTTCTTTGAGTACTACTGGGAGGATCTCATCCGGCCCAGGGGATTTGTTTATTTTAAGAGCTCCTAGTCCCTTTAACACTTCTGCCTCAGTTATGCTAAAGTTATTTAAAACTGGATAGGAACTGGATGACATGTGGGGCATGTTGTCAGTATCTTCCTTTGTAAAAACTTGTGAAAAGTAATCATTTAATATATTTGCTATTTTTTTTTCTTCCTCTACGATTTTGCCATTTGTATCTCTTAAACATTTAATCTCCTCTTTGAATGTTCGCTTGCTGTTGTAATATTGGAAAAACATTTTGGAATTGGTTTTAGCTCCCTTAGCAATGTTCATTTCTATTTCTCTCTTGGCCTTTCTAACTTCCTTTTTGACTTGCGTTTGCAGTTCTGTGTACTCTTTCTGCGTACTTTCTTTTTGGTCCTTTTTTAATGCTCTGTAAAGTGCCTTTTTTCACTGAATATTTTTTTTTTAATTGATCTATTAAACCATTTTGGTAATTTAGTTTTACATTTAGATTTGTCTACTTTAGGGATGTAATTGTTTTGTGCCTCTAGTACTACATTTTTGAAGAACAACCATCCTTCTTCTGTGGGTGTTTTCTCTATTTTACTCCAATCTACTTCTGTTAGTCTCTGTTTCATACCTTCATAGTTTGCTTTTCTAAAATTGTAAACCTTAGCTTTAGTCATTACTTTTGTGTTTTTAAAAAACACTTCAAATGAGACCATGTTGTGGTCTGAGTTTGCCAGTGGTTCTCTGACCTCTGTTTTAGTTATTCTGTCTTCGTTATTTGAAAAGACTAAATCAAGGCATGCCTCCCCTCTAGTCGGTGCCTTGACAAATTGTGTTAGGAAGCAGTCATTTGTCATTTCCACCATTTCAATTTCATCCTTCGTGCTACCCACCGGGTTTTCCCATTTTATATGGGGGAAGTTGAAATCCCCCATTAGTATGGCTTCTCCTTTGCTACACGCATTTCTAATGTCATTGTATAACAGATTATTTTGCTCACCGTCTGAATCTGGCAGTCTATAGCATGCTCCTATTATTATGCCCTTTGAATTTTTGTTCGTTATTCTGACCCATATTGATTCTGCTTTATTTTCTTTGTCCAGGTTTACCATCTGGGCTTCAAGACTGTTTCTTATGTATAGCGCTACCCCTCCTCCTCTTCTGTCCTGCCTGTCTTTCCTATACAGTGTATACCCACAAATATTATATTCGTCCCCATCACTCTCAGACAACCAAGTTTCAGTAACACCTATCACATCATAGTTACTTGTTAGTGTAGTAGCTTCAAGTTCTAGAATTTTGTTTCTGATACTTCTAGCATTTAGATAAATACATTTAATGGTTGTCTTACCTGAGTTGTTGTTCTTGTTTTGATGCGGTCTCCCTTCTGTTTTTTTTGTTGATTTCTCCCCCCTTCCTTTCTAGTTTAAATGCTTCTGAACCTGCTCGAGGATTTTTTCTCCAAGTAGACTGGTTCCCTTGTTATTTAAGTGCAGTCCGTCCCGTCTATACAGATAGTCCTCGTTGTAGAATGTGGTCCAATGATCAAGATAGGTGAAGCCTTCCCGTGTGCATCACGTCTTCAGCCATGCGTTTTGATTAATTATTTCCAGCTGTCCATATGGTCCTTTGCAAGGTGCCGGTAGTATACCAGAAAATACCACAGTTTTGTTTTTCTCTTTTAATTTTCTTCCTAGCTCTCTGAATTTGTTTTGCAGGGATTTTGGTCTGTCTCTTCCAATGTTGTTTGTACCGATGTGGACGACTACTACTGGGTCGTCTCCTGTTCGTTCTAGGAGCCTGTCCACGTTCTCAGTGATGTGCTTGACCGAGGCTCCCGGAAGGCAGCACACTGTTGTAGTAAGGGGGTCCAAACTGCGAATTGAACTTGCTGTGTTTCTCAGTATGGAGTCCCCAACAATCATGACCTCACTTCTTTTTGCTGTCTGGTCACCACTGTCAATGGGATCCTGGATGTTGTTCCTTTCATTCTCTTGTTGTTGGTTCTGCTCATCAAAATTCTGAAGTGACTCAAATCTGTTGGTTGTTTTGATTTCTGGTGGTTGTGTTTGACTAAGTTTCTTTTTTTCCCTGCTTCTGCCTACCTGAACCCAGCTGTTCTGACCTTCTATCTCCCTGGTAGCTTTCAGTCTGTTAGGGGTGATGCAGACTTCCATGAATTGTGGATGTGCCAGTTCCTCAAGATCCTGTTGCTGTCTCACTTCTTCCAGCTCCATTTCTAGCATACTTACTAGTTTATGCAAATCCTGGATCGCGCGGCACTTTACGCACACTTGGTTTAGCTCCGCTGGGTTTGCCTGCCTGTGTTCTGTATGTGTCCTCGGGGCGTTACCATTGTTGGTAGGGTCACATGACCCGTTTGTTTACTTTCTGTTTTGTGTTTAATAAATCCTGCGCGCCTGTGCTGGTGTTTCAACTCCATCTCCTCTGCCTTGCAGTGCGGTTACCCACACATGTGATATGAGTACCTTGTCACAATATCGTTTAAATGTTGATCAATGTAAAAGAATTTTCATAAAAGTACAGTACTATATGTTGATGTTCAATTCAAATTTGCCATTTTGTCATTGTTCTGATACAGAAAAATGCCAAACCCTATTTTTATAAGAAACACCCTGATATAACAAACATTTCTCCAGTTCCCAGGGGGGTTTGTTATAGTGAAGTTAGCTTGTATGTCTATGTTTAATGCAAAGAAAACATTAGACACTGCCTTAAAATTGTTAGTTGCATTGCTACCACATAACCAAATGTGTGTGTGTGTGTGTGTATATATATATATATATATATATATATATATATATATATATATATATATATATATATATATATATATATATATATATATATCGGACACCTCCATTTACGACAGTAGAATGTAACCCCTCAGATAGAGCGTAACAGTAATGGTTTTTCCTTCGGTGGTCAAAAAAAGGAAGCCACCAGTTAATAGCAAGTATATATAATTATATAATATATATATATATATATATATATATAATTATATATATATATCTATATATATATAGATATTATATCTTAAATTCTACCCACTAATGGGTAATTTAAATTTTCTTTTTTTTTTTTTTTGGTTAATCAAACTGGAACCCATGTGTCTGGGATTACGGGCAACTGTAAAAAGTGCTTCTGATACCGAGAAAATGCTTCCCAACATTACCAATCCAAGAATTCAAATGCCTGGCACACCAGACTGCCACTTCTTATACCATATGTAATTTGGGCATGTGGCAACATGTGTTAAATTCATTGAAATAAACAGAGAGAGAGGTGGAGTTTGGTGGAGCTGAGCGAATGGTTTCGCTCAGCATTTAATGAAAGAACAGAACAGTAAATAAAAAAGCTGTAACAAACAAAAACACAGGACACGGCACTCGTCGCCACAACAAAAAGACAAACAAAACGGACTAGACAGACAAAACACGGTGCGCAGATATTTAACTATTATTATTATTATTACAATTATTACCTCCATCTCCAATCCTGTTCTCCACTCACTGAGCACACAACAAAACCCAGAGTGAGTGAAAACATGCAGCTTTTATGCAGCTGTTCTGAGACTCGATTGCTAATCAATCATTCAATTGGAGTCTTGGTACAACTGCATGTGAATTAATAAAGTGCAATTCCCTGTGCTCATATATTACTGCATTTTACTTGCACGTGAAGTGCTTTGCAATCCTTGTGCCTAAATACAAATATACATTTTAAACACTTGTGTTACACAGACCCATTTATATCCCGTGAACCAATGCTATACACCAACATTAACACACACACAAAATACACACAGGGGCAGGCACGTTGTCAAGGCAGTTTGGGGGTTCAGTGGTTAAAGAAAAGGGCTTGACACCAGAAGGTTCCTTGTTCAAAACCCGGCTCAGCCACTGACTCACTGTGTGTGACTCTGAGCAAATCACTTAACCTCCTTGTGCTCAATCCTTCGGATAAGATGTGAAACCAAGGTATTGTAGTTGACTGCAGCACCACATAGTCTCTATAAGTCACTTTGGATAAAAGTGCCTGCTAAATAACTAATTATTGAATATTGTCATTAATATTTGAAAGGAAAGGCTAACTAGCATGAGGCAGTATCTTCCAGCATTGGTCAGAAGGAACTTTAAAAATGTGTAATTCAAGGTTAATTATGCAAGAAGAATACAAATAGTAAATTATCCTGAAACCATCATATGATGCACAAACTCTCTTACTGTAGATATACAAAAGGCTTAGGGACACTCACACAGAGGCTGAATTGACTGTTAAATTGGGTGGAATTAAAGTTGGGGGTTTAGGGAAAAAACAAAGAATGAACAAGGATTTGGCAAGAAAATATCATTAACCCTTTGCGGTCCATTCATTCAGTACCTGCCAGACTCGTCAGGTCTAATTTATTTTCACACAAGCTGTTTATTTTACACGCGCTGTTTAAAGGTAATTTTATTCACAGTAGAACAGATTTAAAGGGCACTGCATATCAACATAACACTTAGTACTGCATCTCCAGCCCTTGTTAGCTGTATTTATCAAATATCTCTTCATAGTCATGCATACTGATAAATCATCTGATCACTCGATTTATCACCAAACTCGATTTATCACCAAACTCCTCAATAATGCTATCCAAGTTATTATTTTATTACTATAACACCTCTAAAAGCTTGTCAAATGTCTGTGATTTCTATGATTTTCTCTGAGTGCTGGATGTGGAAGCATCTGTCTTGTTTAGTTATGTCTGTGTTATGTCTGTGGTGAAGGGACTATGCATATTGCTCAGATCCTTTTTGTTTCCGATTTCTCTCGGACATTGAAAGCTTTTTTTGGCTTTTTCCGGAGAGAAAATGAGCAGGGACTGTGATTGACGACTTTTTGATAACTGTGTCCGACATCAAATTGGAAAGGAAAAATGTTAATGTCGGACCTGGGCTGGGACCAAATCAAAACTTTGACAATACTGAGGTAAACACTATAAAACTTTGACAATACTGAGGTATAACAAAAACGAGTTCTTCATAAAATCAAGATACAACTATTAGAAAAAATTTAATTTTTAAAAATGTTGTTTACCGTATCCATATTCTAATAGCATTTGAGACCTCAGGAGCCTTCTCTCCTTGGGCTTGGGCATGTAACTGCATGAAGCGAGCATTACCACGTGATTAAGCGTCTGCTCCTTCAGGCTCAAATGCTTAATTTAAATCTCAAATCAGTAATTTAAATTTAAAATCCATAAATAAAACACAGTTCATGAACAATTCTAGGATCAAATATTAAGAATGTGAAATCTTGTTTTAAAACTGCTTGTAGATTCCTGTTACTCTTCTAAACTACTAATGCATCCTCCGCAGCTAAACTTTGTGTTTGTTGATTGGTTATTTTAAAAATCTAAATGGTCTCTGGTTGGGCATCAACATACTATGTCACCAAAGCAAGGAGACACTGCGCATGCGGCTCTGCTTTTCCAAGTCAGAATCCTGGCCACTGTGCTGAAAGAACGAGTAACATGATCAGGAGAGGCTGCGAAACTATTAGCAGACTATTCTCATTAAAAAACTGGCTTGCAGATTGGTGTTCCTCTGAGAATTTAGGGTTTGTTAATAATTGAGAAAGCTTCTGGGAAAGACCTGTGTTTTTTAAGAGAGATGGACTGCATCCTAACAAGAGAGGCTCAATCAGACGAGCAGAAAATATACCAAACTGTTATAAAAATCTTTGACTCACTAAGTTTCCAGACGACTTCCTAGCCATGCATACAAACCCCACAAACAGGTTGCCCTATCACTTCCTCGTTATCTATTTCCAGCTTCTTTCCAGGGATTGTGTTCAAAAAATGTAATAAAAATTAAATTGACAGCTAGTGAAAATTCTCTTAATTCAACAGAAACCTCTTTTTGTGTGGCATTACTAAATACACAATCTCTGGGTAATAAATCTCTCCAAATTAATGATTTTATTCTGGAATTAGAAATATACATTCTGGCTCTGGTTGAGACATGGCTAAAACAGGATGAGACTGTCCCATTAATAGAGGCCTGTCTGTCCCGTTTCTCCTTCTACCAGAAGGCGCGTAACCAAGGCCAGGGGTGGTGGCATTGCTGCCATTTTTGGCAAGGAACTCGATTTTTACCTGGAGAATACTGATGGTTATACATCTTTCGAATTACTTACTGCTTCTGTAAAAAAAAAAAAAAAACTCAATCTATCTACATCACAGTAATCACCCACCGTCCAGACCAAATTCTCTTTTTCTCTATGAATTTGCTGAATTATTAGCTACAATGACTTTTAAGCATGATAGAATTTTAATATCAGAAGACTTTAACATACATATTGATGTGGATCTAA